>NW_023270447.1:22885695-22942998 GCF_011800145.1 Mirounga leonina
TCCACAGGAAAATCACCTGCAATTCTACTAACCAAAAAAACAAACAAACAAAAACAACCAACAAACAAAAAACAAAAAAACCCAGCCTCGTTTCTACAGATATGTATATTCATAGTGTGTACGTTGTTTACTTTTTTAGCGTAACAAGTCAGTTCCTGCTTTCATCCACAGCTCCTTAAGTATCATTGTTCCTCTGCTTTGGGGGCATATATGAGAATGCTGACTGTGATCTGTATTCTGCTGGTGTAGCCAGCTCTATCCATCAGGTCCACCAACAGAGCGAAAGTAGTACAGAAAAGTGGTTACGCATATGTTGAAAGGATTGAAGGACCAAAAAGGGAAGGTGTATTTACCTAAAGATTAGTCACTGCTGGAGGCCACTACCATGCCCAAGACGGGAGAAGCAGAAAGGCAGATGCTTTGCCCAGACCCCACAGCCTGTGTGCTCCTGAGGCTGCCGGAGCCCAACTGCGGCTGATTTATAGGAAGCAGGGAGTTCTGCAGCATTGGAAATGAAACTAGGTACTTATTACATCCTACAATTCTGCAACCTTTGGTGAAGCTTTTTATTGCACCGTGCAAGCCATCAGGGTTATGTTTCAATCACAATACCTGAGAGGCTAACTTTACAATAACCGCATTGACCATCCTACACTTCCTTGGCTATGTCCTTAGAAGCTTTTCTAAGGTTCTTGGCTTGGATGGAAAGAAAATGATAGTTACATTAAAAAAAAAAAATCCTACCAATGTTACATGGGTCCAGGAATCCTATTGTCCATGTTGCCTGCTGGGGGCTCAGATTTGCCTGAGGCTGCCATGTTTGTCGGAGCTACCTCCAGAAGGGCAGTCCTCCTCGTTCCCAGTTTCTGCCATTGTCTCCCGTTGGCAGATTCTCTCTGCAAGACAGAATCTCTCTCTGGGAGTATGGAAAAGACTGGAGTATGCAGACTTCTAGCTCCCTGCCATGGGGGAGAAACAGAAGGGTAGAAAAGGAGTTGAGGGCTAGTGGCCAACGAGCAGACCAGTCTTAAAAACATTGACATTCCCCTTGACATGTTTTCCTTCCCTTAACACATTTTCCATGTTGTTAAATATTCCACTATTAATGGCTGCATCATATTCTCTATTAATTATTACTGCTCTGGTCAAGTTTATTTGTTGTCTTAGTGTTAATTTTCCTCATTTTCTTTCAAATTTTAGTTTTAAGGCTTATTTTGTGTGGGAGTTTCCATCTTCCTCTCCTCCAAAGCCTCCTAGTCTATCAGTTTTTTGGTTGCCTCTACCATCTCTAGCAAGGCATGGTCTTAGCTGGTGGCTCTAGCTTCTGTCCCTTGGTGAGTGGAGATAGATTCAGTCATTGAGCTGGCAAAGGGTAACACCATCCTTGCTTCCAGCTTTCATAAGCACACCTGGCTCTGTCAGCTCACACAAGTCCAACTCTGGGCTGCAGGCTTCAGCTCCTGCATATTGCTGCAGATTATCTATTATGCTGCTTTTGAATCTATGACTTTTCTTTATATAAAAACACCTATCATTGCTATGTTTACAGTAGTGGGAGGAATGTAAAGCATGAATGCTTAGTGTCATAGTAATGACAAATCTCTCTTAATACATTTAGTTGATATGCTAGGTTTTTTAGGTAAATAATCATATTACCCAAGCATAATGAGAACTGGAACCACCATTTAATCAGTACTTAATACATGGTGGGTACACTGCTGTGTGCTTTATCTATGTGTTAGGACTTGGAAATGGGCAAAGATTACAGTAGAGTGCTTTCAGTAGGGTGCTGGGTATTGTCCAGGAGACCCTCAGATTATCCCATTGCAGGAATTTGCCCCTTTTTTTTCTTTTAAATTTTATTTTATTATGTTATGTTAGTCACCATTCATTACATCATTAGTTTTTGATGTACTGTTCCGTGATTCATTGTTTGCGTATAACACCCAGTGCTCCATGCAATACGTGCCCTCTTTAATACCCATCACCAGGCTAACCCATCCTCCCACCCCCTCCCCTCTAGAACCCTCAGTTTGTTTCTTATACTCCATAGTTTCTCATGGTTCCTCTCTCCCTCTGATTTCCCTCAATGGGAGTTCTATCTTTTTTTTTTTTATTCTTATGTTAATCCCCATACATTACATCATTAGTTTTAGATGTAGTGTTCCATGATTCATTGTTTGTGCATAACACCCAGTGCTCCATACAGAATGTGCCCTCCTCAATACCCATCACCAGGCTAACCCATCTTCCCACCCCCCTCCCCTCTAGAACCCTCAGTTTGTTTTCAGAGTCCATCATCTCTCATGGTTCGTCTACCCCTCCGATGCCCCCCCCTTCATTCTTCCCCTCCTGCTACCTTCTTCTTCTTCTTCTTTTTTTTTTTTTTTAGCATATATTGCATTATTTGTTTCAGAGGTACAGATCTGAGATTCAATAATCTTGCACAATTCACAGCGCTTACCAGAGCACATACCCTCCCTAGTGTCTATCACCCAGTCAGCCCATCCCTCCCACCCCACCCCCCACTCCAGCAACCCTCAGTTTGTTTTCTGCAATTAAGAATTCCTCATATCAGTGAGGTCATATGATACATGTCTTTCTCTGTTTGACTTATTTCGCTCAACATAATACCCTCCAGTTCCATCCACATCGTTGCAAATGGCAAGATCTCATTCCTTTTGATGGCTGCATAATATTCCATTGTATATATATACCACATCTTCTTTATCCATTCATCTATCGATGGACATCTTGGCTCTTTCCACAGTTTGGCTATTGTGGACATTGCTGCTATAAACATCGGGGTGCACGTACTTTGGTGCACGTACTTTTGTATCTTTGGGGTAAATACCCAGTAGTGCAATTGCTGGGTCATAGGGTAGCTCTATTTTCAACTTTTTGAGGAACATCCATACTGTTTTCCAGAGTGGCGGCACCAGCTTGCATTCGCACCAACAGTGTAGGGGGGTTCCCCTTTCTCCGCATCCCCGCCAACATCTGTCGTTTCCTGACTTGTTAATTTTAGCCATTCTGACTGGTGTGAGGTGGTATCTCATTGAGGTTTTGATTTGGATTTCCCTGATGCCGAGCGATGTTGAGCACTGTTTCATGTGTCTGTTGGCCATTTGGATGTCTTCTTTGGAAAAATGTCTGTTCATGTCTTCTGCCCATTTCTTGATTGGATTCTTTGTTCTTTGGGTGTTGAGTTTGATAAGTTCTTTTTTTTTTTTTAAAGATTTTATTTATTTATTTGAGACAGAGAGAATGAGAGACAGAGAGCATGAGAGGGAGGAGGATCAGAGGGAGAAGCAGACTCCCCACTGAGCAGGGAGCCCGATGCGGGACTCGATCCCGGGACTCCGGGATCATGACCTGAGCCGAAGGCAGTCGCTTAACCAACTGAGCCACCCAGGCGCCCGAGTTTGATAAGTTCTTTATAGATTTTGGAGACTAGCCCTTTATCTGATATGTCATTTGCTAATATCTTCTCCCATTCTGTCGGTTGTCTTTTGGTTTTGTTGACTGTTTCCTTTGCTTTGCAAAAGCTTTTTATCTTGATGAAGTCCCAATAGTTCATTTTTGCCCTTGCTTCCCTTGCCTTTGGCAATGTTGCTAGGAAGAAGTTGCTTCGGCTGAGGTCAAAGAGGTTGCTGCCTGTGTTCTCCTTTAGGATTTTGATGGATTCCTGTCTCACATTGAGGTCTTTCAACAATTTGGAGTCTATTTTTGTGTGTGGTGTAAGGAAATGGTCCAGTTTCATTCTTCTGCATGTGGCTATCCAATTTTCCCAACACCATTTGTTGAAGAGACTGTCTTTTTTCCATTGGACATTCTTTCCTGCTTTGTCAAAGATGAGTTGACCATAGAGTTGAGGGTCTATTTCTGGGCTCTCTATTCTGTTCCATTGATCTATGTGTCTGTTTTTGTGCCAGTACCATGCTGTCTTGATGATGACAGCTTTGTAATAGAGCTGGAAGTCCGGAATTGTGATGCCGCCAGCTTTGCTTTTCTTTTTCAACATTCCTCTGGCTATGCGGGGTCTTTTCTGGTTCCATACAAATTTTAGGATGATTTGTTCCATTTCTTTGAAAAAAGTGGATGGTATTTTGATGGGGATTGCATTGAATGTGTAGATTGCTCTAGGTAGCATTGACATCTTCACAATATTTGTTCTTCCAATCCATGAGCATGGAACGTTTTTCCATTTCATTGTGTCTTCCTCAATTTCTTTCATGAGTATTTTATAGTTTTCTGAGTACAGATCCTTTGTCTCTTTGGTTAGATTTATTCCTAGGTATCTTACGGTTTTGGGTGCAATTGTAAATGGGATTGACTCCTTAATTTCTCTTTCTTCTGTCTTGTTGTTGATGTATAGGAATGCCACTGACTTTTGTGCATTGATTTTATATCCTGCCACTTTACTGAATTCCTGTATGAGTTCTAGCAGTTTTGGGGTGGAGTCTTTTGGGTTTTCCACATAAAGTATCATATCATCTGCAAAGAGTGAGAGTTTGACTTCTTCTTTGCTGATTTGAATGCCTTTTATTTCTTTTTGTTGTCTGATTGCTGTGGCTAGGACTTCCAATACTATGTTGAATAGCAGTGGTGATAGTGGACATCCCTGCCACATTCCTGACCTTAGGGGGAAAGCTCTCAGTTTTTCCCCATTGAGAATGATATTCGCTGTAGGTTTTTCATAGATGGCTTTTATGATATTGAGGTATGTACCCTCTATGCCTATACTCTGAAGAGTTTTGATCAAGAAAGAGTGCTGTACTTTGTCAAAAGCTTTTTCTGCATCTACTGAGAGGATCATATGATTCTTGATCTTTCTTTTGTTAATGTATTGTATCACATTGATTGATTGCGGATGTTGAACCAACCTTGCAGCCCTGCGATAAATCCCACTTGGTCGTGGTGAATAATCCTTTTAATGTGCTGTTGGATCCTATTGGCTAGTATTTTGGTGAGAATTTTTGCATCCATGTTCATCAGGGATATTGGTCTGTAATTCTCCTTTTTGATGGGGTCTTTGTCTAGTTTTGGGATCATGGTAATGCTGGCCTCATAAAATGAATTTGGAAGTTTTCCTTCCATTTCTATTTTTTGGAACAGTTTCAGAAGAATAGGTATTAATTCTTCTCTAAATGTTTGGTAGAATTCCCCTGAGAAGCCATCTGGCCCTGGGCTTTTGTTTTTTGGGAGATTTTTGATGACTGCTTCAATTTCCTTAGTGGTTATAGGTCTGTTCAGGTTTTCTATCTCATCCTGGTTCAGTTTTGGTAGTTGATACATCTCTAGGAATGCATCCATTTCTTCCAGGTTATCTAATTTGCTGGCATAGAGTTGCTCATAATATGTTCTTATAATTGTTTGTATTTCTTTGGTGTTGGTTGTGATCTCTCCTCTTTCATTCATGATTTTGTTGATTTGGGTCATTTCTCTTTTCTTTTTGATAAGTCTGGCCAGGGGTTTATCAATCTTGGTAATTCTTTCAAAGAACCAGCTCCTAGTTTCATTGATCTGTTCTACTGTTCTTTTAGTTTCTATTTCATTGATTTCTGCTCTGATCTTTATTATTTCTCTTCTCCTGCTGGGTTTAGGCTTTATTTGCTGTTCTTTCTCCAGCTCCTTTAGGTGTAGGGTTAGGTTGTGTACTTGAGACCTTTCTTGTTTCTTGAGAAAGGCTTGTATTGCTATATACTTTCCTCTTAGGACTGCCTTTGCTGCATCCCAAAGATTTTGAATAGTTGTGTTTTCATTTTCATTGGTTTCCATGTATTTTTTAAATTCTTCTTTAATTTCCTGGTTGACCCATTCATTCTTCAGTAGGATGCTCTTTAGCCTCCATGTATTTGAGTTCTTTCTGACTTTCCTCTTGTGATTGAGTTCTAGTTTCAAAGCATTGTGGTCTGAAAATAGGCAGGGAATGATCCCAATCTTTTGGTACCGGTTGAGACCTGATTTATGACCTAGGATGTGATCTATTCTGGAGAATGTTCCATGGGGACTACAGAAGAATGTGTATTCCGTTGCTTTGGGATGGAATGTTCTGAATATGTCTGTGAAGTCCATTTGGTCCAGTGTGTCATTTAAAGTCTTTATTTCCTTGTTGATCTTTTGCTTAGACGATCTGTCCATTTCAGTGAGGGGGGTGTTAAAGTCCCCTACTATTATTGTATTGTTGTTGATGTGTTTCTTTGCTTTTGTTATTAATTGCCTTATATAATTGGCTGCTCCCATGTTAGGGGCATAGATATTTGCAATTGTTAGATCTTCTTGTTGGATAGACCCTTTAAGTAGGATATAATGTCCTTCCTCATCTCTTATTACAGTCTTTGGTTTAAAATCTAATTTGTCTGATATAAGGATTGCCACCCCAGCTTTCTTTTGGTGTCCATTAGCATGGTAAATGGTTTTCCACCCCCTCACTTTCAATCTGGGGGCGTCTTTGGGTCTAAAATGAGTCTCTTGCAGACAGCATATCGATGGGTCTTGTTTTTTAATCCAGTCTGATAGCCTGTGTCTTTTGATTGGGGCATTTAGCCCATTTACATTCAGGGTAACTATTGAAAGATAGGAATTTAGTGCCATTGTATTGCCTGTAAGGTGACTGTTACCGTATATTGTCTGTGTTCCTTTCTGGTCTATGTTGCTTTTAGGGCCTCTCTTTGCTTAGAGGACCCCTTTCAAGATTTCTTGTAGGGCTGGTTTTGTGTTTGCAAATTCCTTTAGTTTTTGTTTGTCCTGGAAGCTTTTTATCTCTCCTTCAATTTTTAATGACAGCCTAGTTGGATATAGTATTCTTGGCTGCATATTTTTCTCATTTAGTGCTCTGAATATATCCTGCCAGTCCTTTCTGGCCTGCCAGGTCTCTGTGGATAGGTCTGTTGCCAATCTAATGTTTCTACCATTGTAGGTTACAGATCTCTTCTCCCGAGCTGCTTTCAGGATTTTCTCTTTGTCTATGAGACTCGTAAGTTTTACTATTAGATGTTGGGGTGTTGACTTATTTTTATTGATTTTGAGAGGGGTTCTCTGTGCTTCCTGGATTTTGATGCCTGTTTCCTTCCCCAAATTAGGGAAGTTCTCTGCTATAATTTGCTCCATTATACCTTCTGCCCTCTTCTCTCTTTCTTCTTCTTCTGGGATCCCAATTATTCTAATGTTGTTTCGTCTTATGGTATCGCTTATCTCTCGAATTCTGCCCTCGTGATCCAGTAGTTGTTTATCTCTCTTTTTCTCAGCTTCTTTATTTTCCATCATTTGGTCTTCTATATCACTGATTCTCTCTTCTGCCTCATTTATCCTAGCAGTTAGCGCCCCCATATTTGATTGCACCTCATTAATAGCCTTTTTGATTTCAACTTGGTTAGATTTTAGTTCTTTTACTTCTCCAGAAAGGGTTTCTCTAATAACTTCCATATTTTTTTCAAGCCCAGCTAGTATCTTTAAAGTGATGATTCTGAACTCTAGATCTGACATCGTACTAATGTCCGTATTGAGTAGGTCCCTGGCAGTCGGTACTACCTCTTGTTCTTTTTGTTGAGGTGATTTTTTCCATCTTGTCATTTTGTGCAGAGGAGAATAGATTAATGAGAGAACAAAATGCTAGCAGAGTAACAACGTCCCCAGAAAATATACTCTAAACAAATCAGAAGAGACCTGAAGCAGTGGGAAAAGAAAGGGAAAGAGAGGAAAAAGAAAAAGAAAAAAAAGAAAAAGAAAAAGATAAAGATAAAAACAAACAAAACAAAACAACATCAACAAAAAAAACCCAGAATGTCATCAAATATGATCAGGCTGGTATATAGATCAGTGCCACACACTAGATTTGGGGTGTATTTTGGTCTTTTAGAAGAAAGTGACTCCCAAAATTTTAAAGAAAGAAAAACTTATATATGTACAAAAATAAGGGTTGATATGATGAAGGGATGGAATATGACTGTAAGGATGGAAATTGTAAAAAATTTTATAAAAGGAATTGATAAGAAGTTGTTTGAAAAAAGAAAGAAGAGGATTTAAAAAAAGAAAAAAGAAAAAAAAGGGAGAGAATGTGATCAGGCAGGGGAGTAGAAAAAACCATATACTAGAGATTTAGGGTATATTTTGATCTGTTAGAAGAAACTATCTCAAAATTTTAAAGAGAGAACAACTTATATATATATGCCAAAAA
The DNA here is from genome assembly GCF_011800145.1 of Mirounga leonina. NCBI lineage: Eukaryota > Metazoa > Chordata > Mammalia > Carnivora > Phocidae > Mirounga > Mirounga leonina. Next base: position 22,893,875 of record NW_023270447.1, read on the forward strand.
TACAGGTAACTACTATGAAGGGATCGAATATGACTCTAAAAATGAAAAATAAAAAAATTTTTTTTAAAAAGGGATTGATAAGATGTTGGTTGAAAAAGGGAAAAAGAAAAAATAAAAAAAAAACAGTTAAAAAAAACTTAACTTTGAACTACTAAAGAATCATGGTAAAAAAGCCATGAATTCTATGTGTAGTATTCCCCTAACACTGGAGTTCTGCCGTTCTCTCTCTTTTTTTTTTTTTTTTAATGAGAGAGAGCATGAGAAGGAGGAGGGTCAGAGGGAGAAGCAGACTCCCTGCTGAGCAGGGAGCCCGATGTGGGACTCGATCCCGGGACTCCAGGATCATGACCTGAGCCGAAGGCAGTCGCTTAACCAACTGAGCCACCCAGGCGTCTGAGTTTTGCCATTCTCGTTGATTGGTAAACTTGGTCTTGGCTGGCTGTTCTCGCTGATCTTCTGGGGGAGGGGCCTGTTGCTGTGGTTTCCAAAGGTCTTTGCGGGAGGCAGAATTGCCCCGCCCTTGCCCGATCCTGGCTAAGTAATCTGCTCGGGTTCCTCTCCGGAACTTTTGTTCCCTGCAAGCTTTCAGTACAGCTTTGGAGGCGGAGAGTGAAAATGGCGGCCTCCCAAACTCTGTCCCGGAGGAGCCGAGAATTTGGGCCCTGCTCCTCAGTGAGCCCCCAGAGAAAAGCCGTCAGTCACTCCCGTCTCCCTGGTCTCCGGCTGCACTCCGTGCTCACCCGGCCTGTGACCGCGCGTTTCTATCTCTGGCACCCAACCCCATGTGGAGTCTCCAAACCCAGCAGATCCCTGCGGTGCACTCCTGCGTGGCTCCTCCCGGGGGAGAAGGTGAGTCTCCCCGGATCTGCCGCTTGTTGGGTCCCTGCTGGAGGAGCAGGGGCCCGACTGTGCCGCGGATCACGGTTTATGGCAACCTCGAGCCGAGAGCCCGCGCCTGGGCTCTGCCTCTGCAGCTGGCTTCCCTGCTCCGTTACCTGGGAGCTCTGCCACACTCAGGCACCCCCGGTCTTTCTGTGACCCCGAGGGTCCTGAGACCACACTGTCCCGGAGGGTTCCACCCCCCGCTTAGCCACCAGAGTGACGTCCCTCGGCGGAGCAGACTTTTAAAAGTTCCGATTTTGTGCTCCGCGGCTCTATCACTTGCCAGTAGCGGCCGACGGAGGCCCCTCCCCCGCCGTTTATCCTCCCGAATATCGCCGGGGATTCACTTCTCCGCACGTCCTACCTTCCAGAAAGTGGTCGCTTTTCTGATGAGAGAGTTGTTGCTCTTCTTTTCTTCGATCTCCTGTTGAGTTTGTGGGTGTTCAGAATGATTTGATCCCTATCCAGCTGAATTCCTGAGAGGAGACGAAATCCAGGTCTCCTACTCCTTCGCCATCTTGCTCTGCCCCCCTGCAGGAATTTGCACCTTTAATTGACTTTCTGTTGACTAGATTATTTTACAACTCTGTAAGGATAGCTGTCAAATTGTAAAAAACAAATAGCAACGCAAATAATTCCAGTTCATACCAATGCAAATGAATTTTGACTGGAGATTGTAAAGCTTTGTAAGTCAAATTCTCATTTGAACACATCTTACCATCGTATCAGTTCCCTCAGTAATTAAAGAGTTGAGTAAAATCTTTGGTACATGTCCGTTTTATATTTGTGTAGGAGTCATGATTTTACTTTTCTGAAAATTATACTTTTCAGAAGCTATACTATACTATACTAAACTATACTAAAAGCATACATAGTATCTTCCAATCTTCATAACCTGAGAAATAGGTATTATTCATATTTAATAGATGACAAAACTTGAGATCAAATGGCTTCCCAGCTCAATGTCAAATTAACTAGTAAGTGGCCAAGCTGGGATTTAAATACCCAGTTTTGCTACCTTTAAGATCTCTGCTCTTATAGTTTATTGATTGACTTGGAGAAATTCCATTTGCTCACAATTTTTTTTTTCAAAAATATATTAACACCAGCAAAACAATAACTAATATTTATTGTTTACCATGCACCAAACTAAATGTTTATATAGATTAACTCATTTAATAGATGAAAAAACTGAGCTTAAAGAGGTTCAATAACTTGCTCACGGTTTTCCATGCTATTTCTAGTTTTTTCCTTCTTTCTAATTCCATAGTTCTCAGCACTAGCTGAACATCATAATTATCTACGGAGCTCTTAAAAATCAATTTATCAGAGTTTCTTAAAAGTTTCCTAGCTGGTTCTAATGTATAGAATCATTATGTAAGTGAGACCATTTAACACCTTGCTTCCCTCAATAGCTGATACTTAGACAAACCTGTAGTCCCTGTGTTTGCTTTTTTTTTTTTTTTGCCTGATATAGCTTGGGAAGGGAATAGTGGGGCTGAGATCTATGTTATCTTGAAGTTTGAGTGTCTAGAAGTGTCCAGAGTTTAAATAAAAGCATTTGAAAAATTGAGGTCAGCTGAAAGTCAAATCATAACAGGAGCATAGCACATTGAAAAACCTCTCACTGCTAAGTAAATGACTTTTGCATTGATTCACCAAATCAGTAAGATCTGCCTTGTAGTGTCAACCAATAATACTATGAAAGTCAGTATTTGCTTAGGAAATGTACTCTTTCTGTGATTTAGAAAATTATTTGGATGGCCTATTAATATTTTTTACAAAGTTACAGATGCAGACAGGGTGGCTTAAAAGCCATTCGCACTCTTGCATTCTTGCCTTTCTACATAATGGCTTGAAAGCTAAAATAATCACCTTTTTTTTTTTTTTTTAAGATTTTATTTATTTATTTGACAGAGAGAGACACAGTGAGAGAGGGAACACAAGCAGGGGGAGTGGGAGAGGGAGAAGCAGGCTTCCCGCCAAGCAGGGAGCCTGATGTGGGGCTCGATCCCAGGACCCTGGGATCATGACCTGAGCCAAAGGCAGACGCTTAACGACTGAGTCACCCAGGCACCCTCACCCTTTTTTTTTTTTTATGATTGATTTATTTATTTGAGAGAGAGCGTGGAGCCCATCATGGGGCTTGATCTCCCGACCCATGAGATCATGACCTGAGCCAAAACCAAAACTTGGACATTTAACCAACTGAGCCCTCTGGGAACCCCTAAAATACTCACCTTTCTAACAGTCTTTCCACTAGAGGTGACCATGCGACCCAATTCTAGCCAGTAATATGTAATTCATTATATGAAACTTTGAAACAGCTTTTTCAGGGGGATAAACTATGCTGCCGTGGCCCTGACGGGAGGTGAGGCTTGAGGGGGTACAGCAGCCACCTCGTGACCATGTGGGGAAAAGCCACACGCCAGGTGTGGTGGAGCAGAAGGACAGGACTGACTGGGTTTTCGGTGATATGGAGCTCCAGCTCTTGACAGCATTACGTTGGACATTTTATTACATGAAAGAATTAGCCCCTTAATTATTCAATCCATTTTCAGTTGTTGTTGTTGTTGTTGTTGTTGCCGCTTGCAGCTGAAGTTAGTGTCCTAATGAATACATTTGCATTGGAAGTAATAATGCATTTTTTTGGTCATTTTATCTGAAAAACCATAGGCAAACAAAAGTTTCTGAAAGCAGAGTAATGCTCAGTCAGTTTAACTCAATCCAGTGGGGAATCTATTACAGGATCTCCTAAATTAGATTTTTTTTTTCATTTTTTTTAAATTAGTCATGTATAGTGTTGTCTCCATACCCTAATTAGTTTCCATTCTTATCTCAAATTAACTGATAAGTTCTAACTAAAAATATATATTGTTAAATTAATTAAACAAGGGGGCAATTAGACTGAGCTGGTTCAAATACTTTAGCAGCCTGGTGTAAGCAAATTAAAACTTAAGCCTAGAAATGCCTCAAGGTTAAGAAGTCAAAACCTGAAGACAACCAATCACAAACAACCAGCTAGGCTTTTCCAAATAAAGCAATGCTTCAGCTAGAGCCAGTCAAATAATTTCCTTGCTTTCCTTCTACCTCTTCACTATTAAAGTCTTGCCCATAGCTCCTGTCAGGGGAGAACTCCTGCTAATCATTTCCAGTTTGGTGCTACCCAATGAGAATAAATTTTTGTTCAAATAAATTCTTTTTTTTAAAATAAATTCTTAGCATTTTTAATATGCCTCAGTTTATCTTTTAACAATACCCAGAACTTATCTAAATCCAACTCCTATTTCTTTCTCTGTAATAGTAAAACATTATAAAACCTAGCACTTAGTAGTTACCATCTTTCTTCTCTTAGATTCAATTGTAATACAAAAATCTGGAAACGGAATCAATTTAATGTTTGGTGACATAAAACTCTCAGGTAACTTAGGGCTTTACGCATCTCACCATGAGAAACATGGATCAAACTAATAATGTGACCTGTTTTGTTAGATCTTCTTACTGCTTTTTTTTTTTTTTAAACTTTTCATATACTTTCTTGGTGATTGTTTGGCCCAGTCCTCAGATAATCTGTTCATATTTCAGACTACTAATAGGGTAAAGTCTCTGTTATTTCATGTAACTGAAAAATAAACAGATATCTAGATTAAATCTAGGATATTTAGTTTCAACTAGTTTTTAGACATTCAGAAAAAATACTATAATTCATCTATATGATTTTTTAGATAATATAGTACAATATACTTAATTCTAAAATTTTTCTGAACATAACAATCTTTTTAATTTTTTTAAAAATAATTCAGAGTGTGTAGTCTTTCCTGCCCAACAGAGCTTAGGTTTTGAGGGGAAAAAATGGTGGGTGGGTAGGGGAGAAGGAAAGATGCATACAAATCATTTTACTATTTTTTTTTTTTAGTTTTATTGAGCTATAATTGACAAAATTGTAAGATATGTAAAGTGTACTGCATGATTTGATATATGTATACATTGTGGAAGGATTCCCCTCTAGTTAACACATCCATCACCTCACATATTTATCTTTTTTGTGCACGTGAAAACACTTAAGTTCTATTCTCTTAGCAAATTTCAGCTATATGATGCCACGTTAGCAACTATAATCACCTTTTAATACATCAGATGCTCAGACATTACTGATCTTACACCTGAAAATTTGAGAAAGTTTTATAATTGTTATGTCAACAATTTCAGCCTTTTCATAGGAAGAAAGAATTTACTTCTCAAAACGAGTAAATTGTTAACGTAAAACTCATCTTGAGTAATGCAAGTAACCCATCCTTTTCTACATGGATTGTCCTAATTATCTTTATGATTAATGGAAACACAACCATTACAATTTTCTCAAAGGAGATGAAAATGCTGTGGGTAGGTGTTTTGGAATGAACATGTCATTTCCTCATAAGAGCTTTATTAAACATGTTCACTAATGTCTTGCACCAGTGGAACTTTCTATCTGTCTGAATCTATGATCCCATTCAATTTGGGTTGACAAAATCAGTGCTCCCAGCGGGGACTGTTTGTAAGATTTCACTCCACCCAATGCAGAAATGTTTTCCTTGATAACGGAGCTCTGGAATTCCTTTGGCATCGTCTCATGGTATGAGGTTTACACACATACTGAGCCATTTGTCACAAGGTACCTTGATAAAGAGAACAATTCTCATGTATTACTTTTAATTTTTGAGCGTATATTACTGCCATTCTGAGACTTTAGGTATTCCCAGGAAAACAGGCACAAAGCACTTTGTTGTACTGAACCCCTTTTGGTCAGCAGAGAAGGAGCCAGGAGCAGTAATCCACAGAAGGAGCCTGAACTGGGAATGGGCAGACAGGACAAGGACAAGGTCCTAGAGGAGTAAGAGTCTCAGCCTTAATTCTAGTAAAATTTGGCCATGAGTATTCAATCAGGTGAATGGAACACAGCATGTGGGGAACCTACTTCACAGACAGAACAGAAGAAGGAGATGCTAGCTCTCCAGCTTTTTTCCATCTCAGTTATGAGCTTATGAGCGTTCAACTCCTCCTTCCTTCCATCACTCCAGTCACACTGGAATCTCTGACCTTCCCCAGTCTGACTCTAATCTCTCCACCGTGCACTGACTCTGAGCCCTTCAGTGCATATTCAGACCTGACTCAGAAAGTCATCTCTCCTATGTCCTAAACTTCTCATTCAACCCCACATCTTGCCTCTCTCTGCCATCCTTTCTCCTCTTTCTAAAGCAGGGCTTATTAAAGTAGTTCTGAATGTTTGGCTCCACTTCTACACCTCCCATTCTCTCCTCAACCCACTAACCCTGCCTCCTACCCCCACAACTCCATTTTGCAACTGCTCAAGTCACTCCAGCTTCACCAGCAACCTCCTCATGCAGTGTGCCAGCCAAGTGATCAGCCCCTGCTCCCTGTCAGTCTCATCTCAATCCTGGTCATCCAGTCCCACTGGTCTCCTCTCTCATCAAATCCCCCAATCCCTTGCCCAATTCCAGGCTTTTGTACTTGTTCTTCTCATAGCCTGGGATTCTCTCCCTGGCTGGTCTGTTAGCATCCCTCAGATCTATTCCCAGAGAGGCTTTTTCTGGAACATACATTGGCGTGTGACCTTGAGAATATCACTTACCCTCTCTGCGGTTCAGTTTCTCATCTATAATTAAGGATATAATTGTACATATCTCCTAGGGTTGCTGTAAGGATTAAATAAGATGCACATGTAGTATTTAGAACAAGACTTGACATACAGCAATAATTTAGGATTATTATAAGTAACTGTTTACTATCATAGGCAACGTAATTGTCTTATCTTCCTATTTTTTTCCTTTGTCACACTTATGAGCAGTGATTACATTGTTTATTTGTTCACTTATTGCATGTAGCATGGTAGGATGCAAGGTCCAAAACGGCAAGAGACTCATCTGCCTTGTTGGTTTCTCTACTCTTTACATCTTGCTTGAGCCTGGAGCATGGTAAGGCTCAATACATTTGACACTTCAGTCTCTCTCTTACCTTGTGTTACATTTTTCATTGTTGATCATGCTGTTCCTCCTTAAACCCTCTCTTTTGTTTTTTCTTTTGCCTCCTTATCTTCCTCTTTAAATTCTAGGATGCATCTGAGAGGGTACAGGACAGAACAGGAGCATGGGAATGGAAGGATGAGATTTGGGTGAGGTGCTGCTTTCCCACACAATGAGCTGGGTTCACAACTCTGGTAAAAAAAGGCAAGGATGGATGGAGCTGCTGATCATAACTGAAGAGGGGAACCTAGACCGAGCTGATATGGGATGGAGTCGGGAGTGAAGGGCTTGGGCTTGCTGTTAAGGCTCTAGATTAATTCAGCATGTACCAAGCACCCCTAGGTGTCCAGCTGAGCTAGGTGTTAGAGTTTTAAATTTTTTTTAAGGTTTTTATTTATTTGATAGAGAGATAGAGAGCACAAGTAGGCAGAGCAGCAGGCAGAGGGAGAGGGAGAAGCAGGCTCTCTGCTGAGCAGGGTGCCCTACACAGGGCTCCATCCCAGGACCCTGGGATCATGACCTAAGCTGAAGGCAACTGCCTAACTGACTGAGCCACTCAGGTGCCCCAGATTTTTAAAAATATAAATAAGGATCTCAAATATATGGCTGTATAAACATATATTTGCAATTTATTATAAGAAGTGCTATGCAGAGTTGTGCACAAGATACAATGTTGGTAATGAGGAGGGAGTGATCAGTTGCTGGGAGTGCTGGAAGATTCAAGAGGAGCAGAAATATGAAATGGGCCTTAAATTTATCAAATCAACCAGGGAAAGACATTCTAAGATGAGGAAATGTAAAGGTATAAAAGGATTCCTCATCAATATTCAATACAGAGGATGGAGCTGACATGAAGACCCATCACCCATCAAACACAGAAATTTTTAGCATCCCTGGGATTGCTATAAAGTTGATGCAACTTTCTGAAGATAAAGTTGTATATGGATTTTAAGCTAATTTTATTTTGGAGTAAATCCCATCTGTAATTCATGGCTTGCTGTGATAGATGGCTACTAAGCAATCTTGAGGCTTCTGAATATTGAATTCCAACTTTTATGACAGTTCCAGTTTTAGAAGGGAGAGAGGATAGATGGGCAGCTGAGAGGGTGGATGAGTGCGTGGACTGGATTGGTAGCTGGATAGATGGGAGGATAGGAGATGGATGCCAAGGAATCTAATAGATAACTGGGGTGGTGTTGCTTTGAGTGATGAAGCCAGCTGTAGGGGTGACCTGGGAAAGCCATCCACATACTCCTAAGCCTCTTCCTATACACAATTTTATTTTATTATCATAATAACAGCAATTCCTGAGTATCTACTGTGTATTAGATATTATTCTAGGTTCCTCTTAGGTATTATCTCTAACTGCCCTGGAAGTATAGTATGAAGAATCTGAGACTTGGAGAATTAATTTACTTACCCAACGTAACGTAACACAGCAAGTAAATCTACTTAAATCCAAAGCTCATGTTTTTCCTACTATATCATGGGGACAATTCCTACTTTTTCTAAGCAAGGACATAATTTACATCTGTTCTCTACTCTCGAACTTAATCCCTGCCCTGTTTCAACTATCCTCTCCAACTCATGCTGTAAAGAGGAGTGAAGAATGACACAGCTATTTCATTTTTGTGAAGCCTCTCCTTTAGTGTAATTAGTTCTTCTTCTAGCACTGAATGACATCTTCTGTATTAAATGCTTTCTTTTGTGTCTGAACATTGGCCACCACTACAGTCAGTTTACTCCTGGAATCTTCCTATTTCATGCTTCTCCAGACAGAATTCTACTACTGTATCCCTTGCGGTTTCTGTTGTTTGTGACGGAACCCTTCTGTTGGGCTATGGGAATTATTGCTAGCTATTAGATGCTCTACAAAATTATTGGAAAGGCTATAAGAGCAGGCTCTATGCTGAGCTTCTAGGAGCAACTCCCAATTTCCAAAATCACACAGCTTCTGCATGGCTAAGAACCTCACAGTCTCCTCCTGACATTTTTGCAGGAAACTGATGGTGAAAAACCTTGATACCTTTGCTATAATCCAAAGGCATAAAATGAAAGCCTTCCACCCTTTCTCTCCACTTAGGACCAGCTTCATGAACATGTAACTTGTGAAGCCATTCAAGATCCCACGCTGAGAAGGGCACCGTTCTTGGAGTTTAGCGCTCTGAGGTTGCCACCTTGAAATTCTTTTTTTTTTTTTTAAAGATTTTATTTATTTATTTGAGAGAGAGAGAATGAGAGAGAGCACATGAGAGGGGGGAGGGGCAGAGGGAGAAGCAGACTCCCCACCGAGCAGGGAGCCGGATGCGGGACTCGATCCCGGGACCCCAGGATCATGACCTGAGCCGAAGGCAGTCGCTTAACCAACTGAGCCACCCAGGCGCCCGCCACCTTGAAATTCTTAAGTTAAATTTGTGTTTTACTTTGGGACAGTAGATTTTGTGCTGGGAGCTTGGAGCCTCGGCTCTTTCCTCCTGCCACCTCCCTGTGACAAGTTCTCGGCCAATCTGTCCCCTATGCCCTGGCAACGCAGGCCTCCCGTTTCCGACACCACCCAGCGACCTCAGCCTCCCGGGCCCGGAGGAGGCCTGGGTGTGGGTGTGGGGAGGATCGGTTGGAGTCAGGCGCATGCGCCCCCGGGCGTCTGCGGGCAGAGCAAGTCCTCGAAGTCCTCGTCTCAGGCCACCGGTACCACCAAGCGTTAGGTGACGCGCTGGTGGGACAAGTGTCTTGCCAGCCTCTGTCCTGGTTCCTAGGGCGTCGGGCCGTGGAGGGGACAGTGCTCTCCGAGTGGCCCATGCTCCGTGGACCGGGGTGGCAGGCTTTGGGAAAGAGAGCTGTGCCTGACTGGATTTCTGGAGGCTGCAGTCCTGCAGCAGGTGAGAGACGAAACCCAGCAGCCGGTGCGCAGAATTGTGGGCAGGGCCCCTGCGCGCAGATGAGTGTCTGCACTCATCTGAGGGTCCCCGCGTTCTGGGAGAGCAACGTGAAACAGCAAACAAGCAAGCAAATATCCACCCTGAGGACTTGTGGGAAAGACCACGGAAGGAAGGTTTTTTTCCTGCCTTTGTACAGGGCCCACGCATTTTCATTTAGGAATGGGCCCACAAATTCTGTAGTTACCCCAGTCTCCGTTTAATTTAGCTTGAATCTAGGTCTTTGATAAGTGCGCCTGAGTGGTGAAACCCACATCACGTCCTAGCCTTTGGTTATGAGGGAGTCTGGGAAGTGTAGTTTTTAGCTTTCCAGCCTAAGCGGTACAGCGAGGAGGTTGGAATGGATATGGAGTAAGACAGCCTGCTTTATCTGCCACAATTACTTACACGGTGAGCCTGGCAAGAGTGGTACCCCGTTTGTACACTAGGCTCCGTGGAGCAGGCTGGATCTGGCTCATCACTCCTTTATCCCCAGTTCAGGGTACAGGACCTGTCACATAGTAAGATCCCAATACTTGTAGAATTAAATTGTTAATCACTCGTTTTGTATCCGCTGTAGTTATTAGCCTATACATCTAATGGTATATTCTCTCTTGCCATAGTCCTTATTAACTGGAGATCTTCACTATTGGTGACAAATTCATATTCAAATGCAGTGGGTTAGTAAAAAAAAAAAAATAGGTATATGGATTATACTTAGTGATTTCTTTTCATGTACTGGGCAGAGCTAATACAAACATGGTACCATATGTCCATCGTGCTTAGTGAGTTAAATCACTTACTGTGCCATTATGAACACATTAATAATGTTTACCCAGCCACAGAAACCACCAATATGAAATTAAATTCCTCCTAGTCTTCATCTTTTGAATTTCACAAACTGGAATTAATTTCAAAGGGAACATGTCTGGCTGAAGTGTATTAAGAGGGGAAAATCACAGAATATTCTATGGAAAAATTAGTTTGATTTAAAACAGAAATGCCCTGAGTAGAATCAAACTTTTCATATACTTCTCACCATCTCCAAAATGGAAAGTAAAGAGTATTTCCACCAAAAGGTTTTAATTAAAAAGGCTTTTGGTGTGTGTGTGTGTGTGTGTGTGTGTATAAATGTCTCTTAATTACAAAGATATAAAGTTAAAGCTTTTACTTGAGATTTAATTAACAATGTAAATTGTGTGGCTATGGATTAAATGATAGTGAGGACAGCTGGGAACTTGTTGGATGATCAGATCATCAGGAGCAATTCAGGAAGCAAAGCTGCTCCTCTCAGAATTTATCTGGCTATCCAAGAAGTGGTATGGGGCAGAGGGCTTACTCCAAAGATTCTTTACATTTACAGGATAAAAGAGGTTGTTGGAATCTCTGGCCTTAGATGTTTTTGTTCAGGGGCTGCATCATGGAAATCTGGCCTGACAGTCTGACAGGTCCTGAATTAGATCGAGTTATAACTCAGAGCATATGAGTTACTTAATGGGAATCAATGAGGCAATTGTGTGACTAACTGGTTTTGATAGCCTAAAGGCACAGTCTGGCCCTTGAGCCAAAGTGGGGAATAAGGGAATTCTAGTTCATTCAGGAAAGTTGGAGCAGAGAATGTTGATTTTTATTATCCTGATAATTTTGTCTTTCACATCAGTTGGACTACAGGATTTATCCTAATCTATTGTGCCTCTAAATTAAATAGTTACATTGACAAGGTGTAACTATGATACCACTATAAATTATAACCATAATAAATGTTATCTACCCAGGTAATCCAGGATAATCTTCACATCTTTAATTTAATTATATCTGTAAAGTCCTTTTTGGCCCTATAAGGTAACATTCATAGGCTCCAGGGATTAGGACATGTATATTTTGGGGGGGCGGGGAGGGGGACATTATTCAATCTAACATGTATGCTGTCTGAAAATGTGCCCAAACTCAAACCTATTTACTACCTATAACCACTGAACAGAATTTCTAAGGATGGAGATTCCAAAGACCTTTCCTTTTGACTACCAGTCATACACCTAGGTTTCTGATGAAGTTTATTTTAAAAGAGGGTTACTTGAGGGAATATCTGACAACATAATTTCTGTTTTTAAATATCCAAACTAATTTAGATATAGTTTTCAAAGATCCTGATGGTCAGATTTGAATTAAATTTTATTGTGGTCTTTTTTTATATGTTACTGAACTTCCTAAATTACTATGTGTTTCTGCATGTTTTTGATCAGCCATGTGGAAGCTATAAGACCTTGAACCTGGAATGCTTCTACCCTGTTTAATTTTTATCATCCTGGGACTGATAGGTTACATTTTGAACTCAATCATGGCTGAATTAATACATTTTTTTCAGTGAGTTTACACCTAACAGATCATTTAATATGTCCTATCTGATTTTGAACATAGTTATTGGATTATTATTCCTGAAGCTTAAATGAAACAGCAGGTACCTTGTTTCAGAACCCAAACTTTAAATACAGGGCTATCCCATGTTTTTTTGCTTCTTGTGACATTCTGAATATCATGTATCTCACTAAACAATTTTCTTTGTATGTTTTTTTTTTTTTTTTTTTTGTATTGTTGAATATTTTGGTGAATTAGAAAATGTAGCTTTCAGGGCCTCCTCATAAACTTTCTTCAACTTGAACTGTTTTCTGCTGCTATTTTTAAATGTTAGTTATAACACCTGTGAGTGTACTTGGAACTTGTAGTTCTAGTTCTTTTAGTGGCAACATGCCTGTAATATGCTTAGCACTTCTACTGAGCACAGACTATGCCAACCATAACGCACAGTGGAAGGGTGAATATAAAGATATCTGAGGCTTGGTCTGCCTCCTCCAGATTGTGATCTCTGGACTGGAACCTGGACTTACTTAACCTTAATCTTTAGCATCTATTCTATTTCCTAGCACATAGTCAACTCACAGTAAATGTCTGTGTTTTTTTTTCAAGTATTTTTTTTTTGACGTATGATTGACAGATAACATATTAGTTTCAGGTGTAAGATATAATGATTTAATATTTGTATATATTATGAAATGATCCCCGTAATAAGTGTAGTTAATATCCATCACTACACAGTTACAAGAAATTTTTTTCTTGTGAAGGGAACTTTTATGATTTGCCATCTTAACATCTTTCAAATATGAAATACAGTATTATTAACTATAGTCGCCATAGTGTACATTATATCACCATTACTTATTATTTTATAACTGAAAATTTGTACCTTTTGACCCCTTCTCCCATTTTGTGCCCACCTCCATAAATATCTGTTCAGTGAAGAAATTTTTTTATTAAGTAGATGTTGAATGAATAAAGAGTCTAGAAAGTGAGCTATTTGTGAAATCAGATAACTAAGAATGCTTCTATCTTCAAATCACTTCTAAGTGATGTAATGGTGGTGTGAACAGGATATAATGGCACCCACCAATTCAGCCAAGGAGAGTCAGAGAAGGCTTTGTAGAAAGTGGTCATGTGAGTGAGGTCTTAGAGGAAATGAGTCCAATTCACCAAATAACTGCTTCTATGGATTTACTTGTTCTCTTCATTACTTTAGTTTTGATGGGCTAGTTTTCATTTTGTTTCCATAATAGTATGCGAAGGAATGTTGGGTTTGCCTCTGCCCCAGCTCCTTGCTGCGGGCACAGGAAGGAGCAGGGATGGAATGACGACTTGGGAAGAGACAGCAAGCAGAGTCAGCACACAGAACAGCCCTCCCAGAAGGAAGGAGACTACAGAGGTGAGGTGAAATGGGGCAAAATGTTTAGGGAACAGAGGAGGAAACTGGGTGCATCTTCTTATTTATAAGAAGAATGTATTTATAAAATTACATTTGAGAATATATTCTTTTGACTATGTAGTCTATGAATGTATCCTTTTTCTTCTGCCAACATCTTGTCTGCCTGAGAAACAATGTATGCTGACCCTCCTTTTCGTCTTGCCCTTGTAGAAGTCCCTTTCCTCTGTCTCAGTTCTTTCCAGCTGTAGCAGCAGGAATCTGAGTAGAGACAAATTAAACATTCCTTAAAATGCTGTTAGGAAAACAAAATGAAAACTGGTCAACTGAAAGTTTACATAAATGTTTAACTGTCCCATCCAATGTGGATTGTTATAAACTTTATAAATAGTTGAAAGGAACAAGAAAATTTGGCAAATTGGCCTCATGGAAAGTTAGGCTCTCTGCAGTTGATTTTTGGCAAATTGACCCAGAACCAGTCTTGAAGAATTGACACACTTACTGAGCAAAAATGGGAAAGGGCATTCCAGGTACAGAGATAAGAACCAGAGAAATGTTTGGAAGGAACAGGTACATTTATTCATTCACCAAATGCTTTAAAGCACGGCACTTGATCTTGTGAACAGTCCTACCCTCATGAAACTTATTTTGTTTCTTTTGCGTGAATGTCTGTCAAATTATTGGTTTTAAAATACACACACAGGGCGCCTGGGTGGCTCAGTTGGTTGAGCGACTGCCTTCGGCTCAGGTCATCATCCTGGAGTCCCTGGATCGAGTCCCGCATCAGGCTCCCTGCTCAGCAGGGAGTCTGCTTTGTCCTCTGACCCTATCCCCTCTCATGTGTTCTCTCTCTCTCAAATAAATAAATAAAATCTTAAAAAAAAAAAAAAATACACACACACACATACACACACTCGCCCACTCCAGAGAGAAACCTTTTAGATGTTGGATAGAAGTTGTGACAGTTAAGGAGACAGTAGAGATAGAACATAGAATGATCATAATTGAAGTGAAACAAACTAAGCTTTTGTCCAAAGAAACTAGAAAAGATCCAAGAAATTGAACCAAATTACAATAGGAAGATAAAAAGCAGAAATTAATGAATAAGACAGTAATAAGGCAAAAATTAGTAAGTAAAATCAAGAGCCAGTTTTATAAGTCAGTAAAACAGGTAAATGTTTGGCATGTTCTGACCAAGAAAAAAAAAATAACAGATACCAATGTAAATATTATGAATGAGAAAGGATATATAACCATAGATGGAGATTAAAAATATAATTAAAATGACCATCCACAACTTTGTCATTAAAAAAATATATAGGTAGAATGGATTGTTTAAGCTAACCAAAATCAACTTAAGGTCAAAAATCTGAATAAACCAACAACCGTAGAAGAAATTGAAAATGTTTTAAAATTTATTTTCTTAGAGACACTAGAATCAGTAGTTTTCACTGGTGAATTATATAGGTCATCAATAAAGATGGAACAAAAACATCAAACTATGTAGCCTGATTTCAGATATGATAATGAAAACATTCAAAATAAACTTGAAATATATTAATCTGGAAGCTTTTAAGCAAAATAATAGACTATAATAATAAACTGTGATTTAGTAGGGTTTTCCCCTCTAATGTAAGAATGATTCAAAGTAGAAAATTCATTAACATGGTAATTATTAAGGTTGAAAGAGAAAAAAAGAAGTGCTTATTTCTATAGATATTAAAAGATAAAATTCGACATTCTTCCTGATAAACACTCAGGAAAACTTGTAAAGAAGAAAACTTGCTAAAAAGAATTTTTAATGATGCGACAAAAATAGAAATATAAAAACATCATATAAATATATATATGATAAAACTTATAATCAAAAGAATTTTGCACAAGTCAACAGCAACTACAAAAACAAAGATCATGCCTAGTACTAACATTTAGCAGCCTTCTCAAGAAACTGAGGAGTAAGACAAAGGAAGAGTTACTAAGGCTGTTCAGAAGAGTTCATTTCTTTTCCTTCCAGGCCTCTGATTGGATTGCACTATTCTCAACCCCTTTGACATTAACATTTGATGGGGCTTGTTTTAGCCAATGGGTTGCAGCCATAGGTTATGTGGCTTCTTCAAAGTCACACTAATTATTTCCGACTGGAAACCTCTGCTTCTTCCTGCTGTGGTGATTGTGGAAACGTAGCTGAAATGGAGTCTGGGTCCCTGCGTGACCACGATGAGCGGAACGCCCATCGATCTGTGTTGGACATATAAATGAAGGAGGAATGCACCTGTATTGTAAAAAGGCACTGAGACACTGAGGTTGTCTGTGTTCCTACAGCACAACTTAGCCCACCCTGACTGGCACAGGAACCTATTCCTCCTGTGTTCTACATTCTTTTTAGTACTAATTCTATTTTTTACCTTAATTTTAAAAAATGTGTGAATCCAGTGGAATACTACTCAGCCATCAAACAAAATGAAATCTTGCCATTTGCAACGACGTGGATAGAACTAGAAGGTATTATGCTAAGCAAGATAAGTGAATCAGAGAAAGACAATTATCTTATGATCTCCCTCATATGTGGAATTTAAGAAACAAAACAAAGAATCATAGGGGAAGAGAGGAAAAAATAAAACAAGACGAAATCAGAGAGACAAACCATAAGAGACTCTTAATCACAGGCAACAAACTGCGGGTTGCTGGAGGGGAAGGTGGGGGCATGGGGTAACTGCGGGATGGACCTTAAGGAGGGCACATGATGTAATGAGAACTGGGTATTATCTAAGACTGATGAGTCACTGAACTCTACCTCTGAAACCAATAATACATTATATGTTAATTAATTGAATTTAAATAAAATAAAATAATGTATGAATCATATCTTTTTATTTTGTAAGATATAGTATTTTTTTCACAATGCATAGCCAGTTGTCCAGCAATAATTATTAAATTAATTTGTGTCATCTTTATCATGCAGTAAAATCCCACAGATATGGTTGTTTTGTTTTTGAGCTCTCCTCTCTTCTGCTCTTCCATTTTTTATGGATGCCAAAACGACATTGATTGTGATTATGAAGATGGCTTTGGAATTAGACTGTCTAGCCTAGAATTCCATTTATGTTATTTACTAGCTGTTAATTTTAGGCAAATGTATCTTTGCTCGGCCTCAGTTTCCCCCTGTAAGTATTGGATACTAGAAATGGTATCTACTTCATAGGGTTTGGGAGAGAAGGAAATGAGATAAGGTATGTAAAACACTTAGCAGTGTCGGGCACACAGCAGGCCTTATGCTTCTCGGAGAATGTTTCAGCACTCTAACCAAAATTTGAAACAACTTCTTAACTTAAAACTTTTCCTCTCCACTCGTTTTTAGTTATTGATGAAGGTGTGGCAAAGAGGCTGTTATGAGCCAACACAATCTGGTGGCCATAACAAATCAGAGTTGGCATACAAGGACAGGAAGCATTTATGGTCCAGTGCTAATTCAGTCATTCCCTTTATTAGTAACATTGTTTGTCACAGATGGAAAAGGAATCCTGCACTGGTTAGAATCAAAAGGCACAGTTCCATGGGGCGCCTGGGTGGCTCAGTTGTTAAGCATCTGCCTTCGGCTCAGGTCATGATCCCAGGGTCCTGGGATCGAGCCCCACATCGGGCTCCCTGCTCGGCCGGGAGCCTGCTTCTCCCTCTCCCGCTCCCCCTGCTTGTGTTCCCTCTCTCGCTGTGTCTCTCTCTGTCAAAAAATAAAATCTTTAAAAAAAAAAAAAAGGCACAGTTCCTGAATGACAACATATAAGAAAAATAAGTGAATTATAATGGCTAACTGTTTACTAAAAACTTTGATCAATGACATAATTGTTTAAAAATTGTGTTAGCTTTATCTTGAGGTTACAAAACATTGGTAAAAAATGATGGTGAGGAACTTCCACTTGTGACCTAGATGGAGACCATATTCTTCCTACCAGTAAAATTTAAAAGATGGACAAAATATAGGGAAGAGTGGTTTTCAAGACACTGGACATCAGGCAGCAAAGGATAGTGATCTCTGAGAGACAGGAAACTAGCAAGATGAGCTCTATGATTACCCTGCTTACCACCTTGGAGAGTTTCCAGGCCACAGTTCTAAGAGGGGAACTCAGAGCAAGCAGGGGACTCTGTGAGATGAGGAGGTAAAGCTGAGAGTCCAGGGAACTAAGATGGCTGGAGTTCACAGGACAGAGTATGGAGGTCAGAGGTCTGCAAAAGATTCCCCTTGAGTATTCAGCTGAGAACTGATTAGCACTTGCCTGGGAGAAACTGCCTGAAGTTGGGGAAAGAAATGCCTAAACATGTTAGAGGTAGCAGTGCCCACTGCTCACACAGGGCTGAGAATAGTACCCCCTCCCACCAGCCAGACTGGAAAAGCCTAAGATTTACAGGAATTGGGTTTGGTACACAGAAGGGTTTTGGCTCAGTGGTAGAATGTAAGTAGCTCTAGACTAAGCGTTGCTCTGGGCTAGTCCAATAAGACATGAAAGGATAAAACTATTTCCAAGTAACTTAACTGCATCCTAGGACAAAACTCTAGAATATTTATTTACAGGAGCACAAAACTATCAGCACCCAACAAGATAAAATTTACAATATCTGCTAGTCATTAAAAATTACAAGTTGTGCAAAGAAGCAGGAAAATAAGAACCATACTAGGAAAACAAATCAACTAATTGAAACTGACTCTAAAGATTTAATGTAATCTCGGTCATAATCCCAGCAGGTTCTTTTGTAGGAATTGATAAAACCAATTCTAAAATTCATATGGAAATGTCAAGGACCTACAATAGCCATGACAACTTTGAGAAGAACTGAGTTGAAGGACTAATACTAGTTGATTTCAAGGTTAATAAAACGTTATCATAATCAAGACAGCATGGCACTAATGTAAAGATAGAGAAATAGATCAATGGAACAAAACAGAATCTGGTAGTCCCACAAATTTATGGACAACTGATTTTCAGTAGTCTTTTAAACAAATGGTGAAGGGGAAAAAAAGAACTTCAATCTACACACCATTTACAAAAATTCACTCAAAATGGATCATAGACCTAAATGAAAAACCGAAAACTATAGAACTTCTAGAAGGAAAGAGGAAAGAAAAATCTTTGCTGCCTTGGATTAAACAAAGATTTCTTAAGATACGTTACTAAAAACAAGATCTATAAAAGAAAAAAATGATATATTGGACTCTGTCAAAATTAAAAACTTATGTTCCTAAGAGAAAGAAAATACAAGCCACAGAAAAAATACTTGCAAATCACATATATCATATATGTGATCTATTTGGGTAAACTTGTAGCTAACATAGGTCATGAATTTTCAAAATTCAATAATAGGAAAACAAATGACATAACTGAAAATGGGCAAAAGATTTGGTCAGACACTTCACCAAAGAAGATAATATGAGTGAAAAATAAGTACATGAAAAGATATTCAACACCATTAGTCATTAGGGACAGGCAATTTAAAACATAATGAGCTAGCAATACATGTTATTAGAATCAGTAATATTAAAAAGACTGACCTTACCAGTATGAAGGAACTGGGATTCTCTTTATACTGCTGGTGAGCATGTAATATGGTACAACTACTTTGAAAATGGCTTCTCAGTTTATTAAAAAGACTTTTACTTTTCACTTAAAAATAATTAAACTTATACTTACCATATGACCCATCATTCCACTCCTAAGTATTTGCTCAAGAGAAAGAGAATTGCATGTCCATATGTATTAATTTGTCAGGGCCGCCATAACAAAATACCACAGACTGGGTAGTTTAAGTAACAGATCTATTTTCTCACAACTTTGGAGGCTGGAAGTCCAAGATTAAGGTACCAGCGTGGTTGGTTTTCTCTGAGGTCTCTGTGGCTGCCTTCCTGCTGTGTCCTCATATGGTCTTTTCTCTGTGCATGTCCTTCCCTGGTGTCTCTCCATGTATCCTAATCTCCTCTTCTTACAAGGACAGGAGCCACATTGGATTAGGTCCCACCCTAATGGCCTCATTTTAACTTAATCACCTCTATAACAGCTCTTGTCTCCAAATGTGATGCTATATTCTGAGATAATGGGTGTTAGAAGTTCAACATATGCATTTTAGGGGGAACCCAACTTAGCCCATAACTCCAAACACGTGGACATAAAAGTTCACATTAGTAATAGCTCAAAAATGAAAACAGCCTAAATGTTTATAAATGGATAGATAAACAGACTGCTTTAGCTATATAGTATGCTACTACTCAGCAATAAAGAGGAATGAATTATTGATATATGCTACAGCATGGATGAATCTCAGAATAATAATGCAGAGTATGGGGGGAAAAGGCCAAAAAAATACATATTGTATGATTACATTTCTTTAAATTTCTAGTAATTGCAAACTAATCTGTGGTGGCATAAAGGAGATCAGTGGCTTCCTAGGGTTCCGGGTTTTAGGACTACACAGGGGATTGAGGAATTTTGGGGGAGAGATAGGCATATGCATTATCTTGATTGGGATGATTGTTTAGTGGATGTGTGCATATATCAAAGCTTACAAGTGTACACTTTAAATATATGGAGTTTATTTTATGTCAATTATTCCTCAATAAAACTGTTTTTAAAAAGATTGCATCTAAAAGTGTGTAAAACCGGGTGCCTGGGTGGCTCAGTTGGTTAAGCGACTGCCTTCGGCTCAGGTCATGATCCTGGAGTCCCGGGATCGAGTCCCGCATTGGGCTCCCTGCTCGGCAGGGAGCCTGCTTCTGCCTCTGACCCTCCCCCCTCTCATGTGCTCTCTCTCTCTCATTCTCTCTGTCTCAAATAAATAAATTAAAAAAAAAATCTTTAAGAAAATAAAAAAATAAAAATAAAAGTGTGTAAAACCACTGTCTTTTGGAGGTCAGATTTCTAAGATCCTCAAGTCTCTGGTATATAGATACACACCCAGAAAATTTTTGAGAAGTATGCTGGAATGACTTTGACAAGGCGGCAGCACTATAGCTTACTGAAGTAATTAAATTCTTTACTTCCTGGGTGAACTTAGAAACCCTCATTCAGAGCCCCTGGGCTTTACTTAACACACAACTTCAATTAACTTTGATAAATTATAAAAGTTACATTTGAAAAGAGGAGGGGGCTTCCACACATTTGATGGAGTCCCAGTGAAAAGTGATTGTCAATACTATAGAAAGAGAAAAGAACTTTGAAAAGTAGTTAGAATTTTACCCTTCGAAGCATTAAGTAATGATGGGTATTCATTAAGATAACTGAAGCAATTATCTTCTGTTCAATAAGGAAGGTGAGAATAGCATAGACTATAGGAGGATTTCTGGCAAAACTAAGATAAAAAATGTTTTAAATACTGAAGAGACGGTTTTGAATTATGTGAAAATATATGAAGGTGGCATACCTTGCTGAGTCACAATGAAGTACCTTTGAGGAAAGTTGTAAATATTATAGAAAGCATTGAACTTGAACTAAATAAAACATTAGAAAGAATGTGAAAGAGTATCTGGTATTAAACGTAAAAGAGACGGGTTTACTCCAGTCTTTTTCCTTTACAAATGTTCATGTTTCTTTGGTTTCCTAAAGTGCTTTTGGTGTTTAAAGTGACAGAAAGGAAAGAACAAGTCTTGATGTTTATCGCTCCAAGATCTGGTTTCTAGTCAATTCACATATGGCTCAGAATGTTAATAATTGAAAGTTGATCTATTCTGACTGCTTGCCAACTTTATGACTTAAACTCATTCTTTGTCCATAAATTGTGTCCTTTCAGGGACGGTTTTGGAATTAGGCTTAGAATTGTGATGGGATGACTCTGAAAATTACATCCACTGTTTAAACATTTTATTATGCTAAACTTAAAATGAAAAATTTTGACAGATCACATTTTTAGCAACGGTTACAGAAGGAAATGGGCCATTCAGTGATATTGCAGAGAGCAAATGAAAGCACCAAACACCCCAACAGACTGAAACAAAAGCTTCTTTACAGGAGCCGTGAATGCCAGAAAGGAAAGCGAGCTAAGTAGATTGATACATTACAGCCAGAGCCCAGAGTCACAGGACCCAGCTGAGCTCTGTGGGCAGCTCCTGTGCTCATTTCTCACAGCTCAGTAAGTCAGTGTGGAACCCAGGGAAAGGGGTGATATTGGTGGGTGTTCCGTTTAGGGTGCTCTCACCAGTGGGATTTCCTTTGGAAAAAATCTGTTGTGAGTTGGATGTTTTTTCTGGCAACATTGCTCTCGACAGTGTGTAATCCAAGATTATTTCCCCAGCCTTCCAAAAATTTCCATAAGCTATCTAAAGAGCTAGAGTAAATCCCTTTCTTCTTAAACTAGGTAGAGTGGATTTTGTTCTCTGCAAAATAGATCTTGCAACTAAGAACTCCACCAGTAAGTATTGCCATTTTAAAAAAGTGACTCCAAGTACAGTGGCTTAAATATTTTAGAAGCTTCTTTCCATCTCATATAATAGCTCAAGACTCTACAAAGTCATTTAGGGACCCTGGTTGGTGGGATGACTCTGCCATCTGCTCATTGGCTTTTCTCTCTGGCTCCAAGGTGTTTGTTCCAGTTGTCTTCACCTGCATTGCACTATACCCATGTTCCAGGCCATAGGAAGGAAAGAGAGAAAACAACTTCATTTTGAAGGACATGAAGCAGAAATT
Source organism: Mirounga leonina (assembly GCF_011800145.1). Classification (NCBI taxonomy): domain Eukaryota; kingdom Metazoa; phylum Chordata; class Mammalia; order Carnivora; family Phocidae; genus Mirounga; species Mirounga leonina. Next base: position 22,916,109 of record NW_023270447.1, read on the forward strand.
GTTGCTAAAACCTAATAGCTAGAACCAAGACTCAAAGCCTCGCTAAGAATTAAGGGAAGCTGGAAAATGTCATCTCTCACTGTAGTGACCATTAACCCAGCCAAAACTTGATGCATGTGGAGAGTTCTTTTAGTAAAGAAGAATAGAATGGATGTGGGGAAAATTCCAAAACGTTTTTTTTTTCTTTTTTTTTTTTAGAGCTCATCAAGCTTTTGAAACCTCAGCGGTCCCCTGCAAGTAGGCTTTCACTCTAACCCTTTCTCCCAAAGGAAGGATGCCTGCATGAAGCAGCATAACAGAGAGAATGTCAGAAAGCATCTTGCTCAGCCCCTCTGTCTAAGTAGCAATGAAATAGGGAGATATCAATAGTTATTTTGACTCTCTGAATAAACGGAAATATAACCTTTAGATTTTAAAACATAACTCCTTCATTTAACATAGAGAGTACCTGCTATGTGTCAACACTGTAAGATACAGAAATAAACAAGATAGTCCTGGTTGCTGTCCTTGTGATGTTTACATTCTAGGATGGAAGGCATACACTGAACAATTTATTGTGATTTGATTATTTTTTAAAAATATATTTATTTCAGAGAGAGAGAGCACACAAGCAGGGGGAGCAGCAGAGGGAGAGGGAGAAGCAGACTCCCTGCTGAGCAGGGAGCCTGATGTGATGCGGGGCTCGATCCCAGGACCTGGGATCATGACCTGAGCCGAAGGCAGACACTTAACTGACTGAGCCACCCAGGAGCCCCTGTGAGTTGATCATTAATTATAATAATTTTTTTTTTATTATTATGTTATGTTAATCCCCATACATCATTAGTTTTTGATGTAGTGTTCCATGATTCATTGTTTGCGTATAACACCCAGTGCTCCATTCAGTACGTGCCCTCTTTAATACCCATCACCAGGCTAACACATCCCCCCACCCCCTCCCCTCTAGAATCCTCAGTTTGTTTCTTGGAGTCCATAGTCTCTCATAGTTCGTCTCCCCCTCCCATTTCCCCCCCTTCATTCCTAAGGAAGTATAGGGGATATATGTGTGTGTATAAATATAAAACACAGGCATTTGGCCTAGGCTGTGAAGTTCAGGAAGGCATTTTCTTTTTTCTTTTTAAAAAATTTTTAAACATTTTTTTATTTATTTACTTGAGAGAGAGCAAGAGAGAGCACAAGCGGGGTGAGGGGCAGGGGTAGAAGCAGACTCCCCGCTGAGCGGGGATCCTGATGCAGGGCTAGATCCGAGGACCCCAGGCTCATGACTCCGAGTGGAAAGCAGATGCTTAACTGACTGAGCTACCCAGGTGCCCCACATTTTAAGTGTTATTTATTTACAAAAAATTTATGGATACATTTATTGGTAAAATAAATTTATCTCTGCTAGTTGGCAGATTGTTCATAGACCTTGCTGTTTCACCTTTTGGTTATAATTAGATTAGGACTCTTGTCATTTAAAAATATGTGCTAACTTAACTTTTTGTATAACTACTTACCTGGTTTAACATCAGAACATGTAAAAATGTATATAGCTAAAATTTTCCCTCACATCCGTGACCTTAGCCACCTGTTTCTTGTAGACCCCTAATGGGTGGCCAGTTTTATTGGTTTCTTAGCTATACTTCATAAGAATTTTTATTTGTATACAAGTCAATACAAATATATATTATTATATTGCTTCTCTTTTTAAAGTACAGCTAACAGCATACTATGCATATTTTATTGCTTCTTACTCTTTTCACTTATTATAGCTTGGAGGTCTTTTGATATAATATGTTCATATAAAATATCTTTTTTTAACACAAAGTCATATTCCATTTTAAGATACATTTTTAATGCATTTAACCAGTCGCCTATTGGTGAGCATTTAGATTATTGCCAATATATTGCTTTAGTGCTTCAATGAGTACTTTTAAAATGTCATTTCATTCTTTTGTGTTTGTATCTATAGTATAAATTTCTAGCCCATTTGGAATTTATCTTGGGTTATAATGTGAAGTATAGATCAAGCCATATTTTTTCTCCACATGCCTTCCTGGTTTTTCCCAGATAATTCACTGATAGTGCTTCTTTTTGTTAGTGATTTGAGATATCACATTTATTAATACTAAAGTTCCAAATGTATTTAGGTCTGTTTCTGACTGCATTTTATTGCATTTGTCTGTTTGACAATTTGTGTGTCAGTAGTATACTTTATTAATTACTGACGCTTTATCTGACAAAGAAAATCCCCCCTTTAGTACTCTCCTTTTGTGAGATTTCCTGACTTTGTGTTTATATTTCCATATAAATTTTAAGATCAATAATTTTAAACTCTAGTTCTCAAAAAAAACCCAACAACTTGTTAATTTTTTTGGAATTACATTGAATTTACAAGTTAACTTAGGGAGGATCAACATGTTTATGATATTGAGTCTTCCTATCCAAAATGCCTTTCCATTTGTTTAAGACTTCCTTTTGTCTTTCAGAAAATGTTTTAATATTTTTTTCTTTGGATTACATGGCCTTGAATATTTCTTTTAGCCCTTTCCCCTAGAAATTGGGTCTTTTCTTCCATTATATTTTTAATTAATATTGATTGTGTATATGAAACTTTTTATATATTAATTTTGCACCTTCTAATTTACTGAATTTTTTGTTTGTAATAGTGTTTTAGTTGACTTCCTTGGGTTTTCTAAGTATGTTATTGTATGATCTGTATATAGTGATAACTTTATTTCCTTTGTAATTTTCCTATCTCTAATTTCTTTCTCTTGCATAATTGCATTGGCTAGTACTTCTGGTATAATATTAAATAATAGTGGTGATAGGACCATTCTTGCCTTGTTCCTAAGTGGGTATGCTCTTGTGTTTCCCCCTTAAACATAATACTGATTGGGGGCTAGAATAAAAATATTCTAATATTTAACAAATTATCCATTGATAAATATGTTCTTAAGAATTTCATGAAGAATGGATCTTGAATTTGGTAAATGTCTTTTTATTACATATGAAGATAATTTATGATTCTTTTTCTGTTTTTTTTTTTTTTTTAAGATTTATTTATTTATTTGAGAGAGTGAGTGTGATTGGTGGGGGGGAAGAGACTCCCCACTGAGTGGGAGCCTGACAGGGGGCTTGATCCTATGACCCATAAGGTCATGACCTGAGCTGAAACCAAGAGCTGGATGCTCAACCGACTGAGCCACCCAGGTGCCCCTATGATTCTTTTTCTTATGCCTACTAATTGAGAGATCATATCTATAGATTAATAGACTTTCTAATATTGAACCTCCTTTGCAGACCTGTAATAAATTCTACTTGGAAATGATGCATTATTTTTAAATGTGCTGCTGGACTTATTTAGGAATTTTCTTCAATATTGATACATGAGATAAGAGATAGTTTTCTTTTTTATGTGCTTTATTAGATTTTACCATCAATGTCCTGCTTACTTCAAAAAAGAAACTGAAATTCTTTGTCTATACTCTAAAACATTTTAAATAGCATTGGACATATCTGTTCTTTGAAAGTCTTGTAGAATTCCCCTGAGAAATTATTTCTACCTGGTGTTTTGGCTAGGGAAAATGGGAAGGGGCAGCAGTAGCTCTTTGATGAATTTCTCCATTTCTTCTATGGAAATTGTGCTGTTTATGTGCTGTTTATTTTATATCATTTGTAGGGTCAGTTTTGCTATTTTTGTTCCTGAGGAAATAGTCCAGTTTATTAAGTTTTGGTCTTTTTTTTTTTTTCATTTTTGTGGTTATTTCTTCCTTAGTATGACTTTATTAGCACATTTTTTCATTTCTTTTCTTGACTGAATTAGCCAGTAGTTTATCTGCTTAGTTGACTTTTTTCAAAGCACCAGATTTCAGTTTTTGTTTTCTGACTTCTTTAAAAAAAATTTTTATTTTATTTTTAAAATTTTAATTCCAGTATAGTTAATATATAGTGTTATATTAGTTTCAGGTGTACAATATAGTGATTCAGCAATTCTGTACATTATTCAGAGCTCATCACATTAAGTGTACTCTTAATCCCCTTCACCTGTTTCACCCATCACCCCACCCACCTCCCCTCTGGTAATCATCAGTTTGTTCTCTATAGTTTGAGTCTGTTTTTGGTTTGTTTCTCTTTTTCTTTGTTCATTTTCTTTGGTTTCTTAAATTCCACATATGAGTGAAATCATATGGTATTTGTCTTTCTCTGACTGACTTATTTCACTTAGCATTATACTCTCTAGGTCCATGTTACTGCAAGTGGCAAGGTTTCATTCTTTTTTATGGCTGAGTAATATTCCAGTGTGTTTGTGTAGATATATATATCTTCTTTATCCACTCATCTATTGATGGATACTTGGGCTGCTTCCATAATTTGGCTGTTGTAAGTAATGCTGCAGTAAACATAGGGGTGTGTGTATCTTTTTGCATTAGTGTTTTGTGTTCTTTGGATAAATCCAGTAGTGGACTACTAGATCATATGGTAATTCTATTTTTAATTTTTTGAGAAACCTCCATACTGTTTTCCACAGTGGCCATATCAGTTTGTATTCTCACCAACAGTGCCTGAGGGTTCCTTTTCCTCCACATCCTCACCAACACTTGTTTCTTGTGTTTTATTTTAGCCATTCTGAGGTGATATCTCATTGTGGTTTTGATTTGCAGCTCCCTGATGATTAGTGATGTTGAACATTTTTTCATGTGTCTGTTGGCCATCTATGTCTTCTTTGGAGCGATGTCTACTCATGTCTTCTGCCCATTTTTAATTGGATTATTTGTTTTTTTTGTTGTTGAGTTGTAAGTTCTTTATATATTTGGGGGACTAAACCTTTATTTGAAAAGATCTTCTCTCATTCAATAGGTTATCTTTTAGTTTTCTTGGTTGTTTCCTTTTCCTCTTTGTTTTCCTTTTTCGTTTTGATGTAGTCCTAATAGTTTAATTTTGCTTTTGTTTCCCTTGACTCAGGAGACATTTAGAAAGATGTTGCTACGGCTGAGATCAGAGAAATTACTGCCTGTCTTCTAGGATTTTTATGGTTTCAAGTCCACATTTATGTCCTTAATCCACTTTGAGGTTATTTTATTTTTTATTTTTTATTTTTTAAAGATTTTATTTATTTATTTGACAGAGAGAGAGATAGCGAGAGCAGTAACACAAGCAGGGGGAATGGGAGAGGGAGAAGCAGGCTTCTTGCCAAGCAGGGAGCCCGATGTGGGACTCGATCCCAGGACCCTGGGATCATGACCTGAGCTGAAGGCAGACGCTTAACGACTGAGCCACCCAGGCGCCCCAGTTTGAGGTTATTTTTGTGTATGCTATAAGAAAGTGGTCCAGTTTCATTCTTTTGCATGTTGCTGTCCAGTTTTCCCAACACCATTTGTTGAAGAGACTGTCTTTTTCACATTGCATATTCTTACCTCCTTTGTCAAGGATTAATTAATCATATAATCATGGATTTATTTCTGGAATTTCTATTCTGTTTTATTGATCTGTTTTTCTTTTATGTTCTGTTTTTGTGCCAGTACCATACTGTTTTGATTATTACAGCTCTGTAGTATATCTTGAAATCTGGGATTATGATACCTCCAGTTTTGTTCATCTTTTTCAAGATTGCTTTGGCTCTTCAGGGTCTTTTGTGGTTTCATACATATTTTAGGATTATTTTTTCTAGTTCTATGAAAAATGAGGTTGGTATTTTGATAGGGATTGCATTAAATCTGTAAATTGCTTTGGATAGTATGGATATTTTAGCAATATTTGTTCTTCTATTCCATGAGTATGGAATATCTTTCAATTTGTTTGTGTTGTCTTCAATTTCTTTCATCAGTGTTTTATAGTTTTCAGAGTCCAGGTCTTTCTTCTCCTTGGTTAAGTTTATTCCTAGGGATTTTATTATTTTTGGTGCAATTGTAAATTGGATTGTTTTCTTAATTTCTCTTTCTGCTACTTCATTATTAGTGTATAGGAATGCAACTGATTTCTGTATATTGATTTTGTATCCTCCAACCTTACTGAATTCATTTATCAGTTCTAGTAGTTTTTTGGTGGAGTCTTTAGTGTTTTCTATATATATTATCATGTCATCTGCAAATAGTGAAAGTTTTACTCCTTCCTTACCAACATTTATGCCATTTCTTTCCTTTTGTTGTCTGAGTGCTGGGCTAGAACTTCCAGTACTGTGCTGAATAAAAGTGGTGAGAGTGGATATCCTTGTCTTGTTCTTGATCTTAGGGGAAAAGCTCTCAGTTTTTCCTCACTGAGTATGATGTTATCTGTGGGTTTTTCATATATGACCTTTATTATGTTGAGGTATATTCCCTGTAAACCTACTTTGTTGAGGGTTTTTATCATGAATGGATGCTGTATTTTGTCAGATGCTTTTTCTGCATCTATTAAAATAATCTTAAGGTTTTTATCCTTTCTCTTATTGATGTGATGTATCACGTTGATTGATTTGCAAATATTGAACCACCCTTGCAGCCCAGGAATAAATCTCACTTGATAGTGGTGAATGATTTTTTTAATGTATTATTGGGTTTGCTTTGCTAATATTTTGTTGAGGATTTTTACATCTGTGTTCATCAGAGATACTGGCTTGGAGTTCTCTTTGTTTGTAGTTTCTTTTTCTGGTTTTGGTATCAGAGTAATCCTGGCCTCATAGAATAAATTTGGAAATTTTCTTTCTTCTTCTTTCTTGGAATAGTTTAAGAAGAGTAAGTATTAACTCTTCTTTAGTAAAAAGTGAAAGATTTATGCAATCTGAAGAGAAACCAGAGTATTGGTATTAACTCTTCTTTAAATGTTTGGTAGGATTCACCTGTGAAGCCATCTGGTCCTGGACGTTTGTTTGTTGGGAGTTTTTGATTACTGATTCAATTTCATTGCTGGTATCGGTCTGCTCAAATTTTCTATTTCTTCTTGATTCAGTTTTGGGAGGTTATATGTTTCTAGGAATTTATCCATTTCTTTTAGGTTGTCCAATTTATTGGCATGTAATTTTTCATAATATTCTCTTATAATTCTTTGTATTTCTGTAGTGTTGGTTGTTATTTCTCCTCTTTTATTTTTGATTTTATTTATTTGAGTTCTCTCTCCCTCCTTCTTTTTTATTTTACAAGTCTGGCTAGAGGGTTATCAACCTTGTTGATCTTTTCAAAGAACCAGCTCCTGATTTCATTGATCTGTTCTATTGTTTTTTTAGCTTCTATTTTGTTCATTTGTGCTTTACTCTTCATTATTTCATTCCTTCTACTGGCTTTGGGTTGAGTTTGTTCTTTTTCCAGCTCCCTTAGGTGTAAGGTTAGATTGGTTACTTGAGATGTTTTTTGCTTCTTGACGTAGGCCTGTATTACTATATACTTCCCTCTTAGAACAACTTTTGCTACATCCCAAAGATTTCAGACCATTGTGTTTTCATTCTCATTTGTCTCCATGCATTTTTAAAATTTCTTCTTTGATTTCTTACTTGACGCATTCATTGTTTAGTAGCATGTTATTTAACCTCCATGTGTTTGTGTTCTTTCCAGATTTTTTTCTTGTGGTTGATTTTTAGTTTTATAGCATTGTGGTTAGAGAAGATACATGGTATGTCTTCAGTCTTTTTGAATTTGTTGAGATTTGTTTGTGGCCTAATGTGTGATCTATTCTGGAGACTGTTCCATGTACATGTGGGAAGAATGTGAATTCTGCTGTTTTAGGATGGAATGTTATGAATATATCTGTTAGATCCATCTTGTCCAATGTGTCATTCAAAGCCACTGTTTCCTTATTGATTTTCTGTTTGGATGATCTATCCATTGATGTAAGTGGGGTCTTAAAATCCTCTACTATTATTGCATTATTACTGATTAATTTCTTTATGTTTGTTATTAGCTGCTTTATGTATTTGGGGGCTTCCATGTTGGATGCATTAATATTTATGATTGTTATGTCTTCTTTTTGGATTGTTCTCTTTATGATTATATGGAATCCTTGTTTGTCTCTTGTATAGTTTTTGTTTTAAAGTCTATTTTGTCTGATGTAAGTATTGCTACTCTGGCTTTCTTTGAACTCCATTTGCATGATAAATGCTTTTCCATCCATTCACTTTCAATCTGCATACCTTTAGGTCTGAAATGAGTCTCTTTTTGGTAGCATACAGATGGGTCTCGTTTTTTTATCTGTTCTATCACCCTGTCTTTTGATTAGAGCATTTAGTCCATTTACGTTCAAAGTAATTATTGATAGGTTGTACTTATTGCCATTTTGTTACTTGTTTTATGGTTCTTTTGTAGTTCTTCTCTGTTCCTTTCTTATCTTGCTCTTTTCTCACACAGTTTTCTGACTTTCTTTAGTGATATATTTGGATTTCTACCTCTATTTTTTGGCATATCTATTGCTGGTTTTTGATTTGTGGTTATCAATGGGTTTATATATAACATCTTATGCATGTAACGGTTTATAGTAAGTGATGGCCGCTTAAGTTTGAACCCATTCTTTACTCTTCTCCCTGCCACATTTTAGGTATATGGTGTCATATTTTACATCTTTTTTTTTTTTTTTAAAGATTTATATTTATTTGAGAGAGAGAGAGAGAGCACACATGTGCACAAGTTTGGATACACAAGAACGCAGTGGGGAGGGACAGAGGGAGAGGGAGAGAGAGTCCCAAGCAGACTCCCCACTGAGCTTGGAGCCTGACTTAGGGCTCAGTCCTACTACCCTGAGACCACAACCTGTGATGAAACCAAGAGTCAGACACTTAACTGACTGCACCACCCCAGCGCCCCATATTTTACATCTTTTTATTTTGTGAATCCCTTGGCTGATTTTTATACCTTTACCGAGCATTACTGTTTTTGTACTTCCTATTTTTCTTACTTTTACTTATACTCTTTCCTTTCCATTCAAAAATTCCTCTTTAATATTTCTCGTAGAGTTCATTTAGTGGTCATAATTTCTTTAACTTTTGTTTGTCTTGGAAACTCTTTATCTCTCCTTTTATTCTAAATGATAGCCTTGCTGGATAGAGTATTCTTAATTGCAGGATTTTTTTCTTTCAACACTTATCAATATATCATGTATTTTCCCACTTCTTAAGTTGTAATTTAATCTTTATTGATTTCTTCCTTTGGCTTTCCTTCACTTTGTTTTGTTTCTTTTTTAGTTTCTTAAGTTGAATGCCCAATTTATTTTCAGTCTCTCCTGTTTATAATAGATGTATTTAAGGCTCCAATTTTTCTCTAAGCATTGCTTTAGCAATGTATTATTTTCTTTTTTTTTTTTTTTTAGATATTCTGCAATTTTAGTTTTGAATTTTCCTCTTTAAGAGTTGTTTAAGTGGGGGCACCTGGGTGGTTCAGTTGTTGGGCGTCTGCCTTTGGCTCAGGTCATGATCCCAGGGTCCTGGGATCGAGCCCTGCATCGGGCTCCCTGCTCGGCGGGAAGCCTGCTTCTCCCTCTCCCACTCCCCCTGCTTGTGTTCCCTCTCTCGCTGTGTCTCTCTCTGTCAAATAAATAAAATCTTTAAAAAAAAAAAAAGAGTTGTTTAAGTGAATTTTTTTTAATTCCAAGAGATATTGAATTTTTGTTTTCTGATTTTATTGTTAATTTGTAGCATATAATAGTGATCAGAGAATTTTGTCCATACCATTTCTAGTTTCGGTAATGAGGTTTTCTTTGGATCTTCGTACATCATCAATTTCTGTGACTATTTCATAGGCACTTAAACAGAAGGTGCAATCTCTTTTTTCAGGATACAGAGTGATATTCATAACCAGATCAATTTAATTAATTGTGTTATATAGATCATCTATATCACACCTTTACTTATTTTTTTTCTTTCTTGATCTGTCATAGTCTGGAGAGGCATATTAAAGTTTCTTATTTTTAGTAGGTTTTTATTTCTCATTATATATTCTTTAGTTACTTGGGGCATACACAGTCATAAATGTTATATGTTTACCAGTATATGATTACCCTTGGCAATTCTCTGATAATACATTGTAACTTTTGCTTCTTTTTCTTCTTTTTCTTCTTCTTTTTTTTTTTTTTTCATTTGCCTGGTATGCTATTCTTCTGTGATTAGCTATTCTGGATTATTTTATTTTAGGTGTTTCTTTTGAAGACAGTATAGATTGGGTATAATAATCTAATCTGAAGCCTACTTACATTTGTCAATGTAGCAGATATTTTTTATTTTTTATTTTTTTAAAAGATTTTATTTATTTGAGAGAGTGTGCGTGTGCAAGAAAGAGAGCATTAGTAGGGGAGGAGTAGAAGGAGAGGGAGAAGCAGACTCCCCACTGAGCAGGGAGCCTGATGCTGGGCTCAATCTCGGGACTCCAGGATCATGACTTGAGCCAAAGTCAGACTCTTAACCACCTGAGCCACCCAGCTGCCCCTGTAGCAGATATTTTTGAACTTAGTTATATTATTTTATATTTCCTAAATTTATAGTTTTCAGGCCTTTGAGTATGAGGCCTGTTTTTGGTTTTCTTTGTCTTAATGTCTGCATGTGATTCTACTAATATTAAGAAAGGTTTGCCAGACTCCTAAACACAGAGAACAAACTAGTGGTTGCCAGAGAGGTGGGGGGGGGGGGGGGGAGCAGGGAATGGATGAAATAGGCAAAGGAGATTAAGAGATACAAACTTACAGTTATAAAATAAATAAGGTATGAGGATGAAAAGTACAGCCCAAAGAATATAGTTAATAAAATTGTAATAATTTTGTATGGGGGCAGATGGTAACTACATTTATCATAGTAAGTACTGTGTACTATGTTGTACACTTGAAACTAATATAACATTGTATGTCAACTAAACCTGAACAATAAAAAGGAAAACTTTGCAGTTTTGTTCTCACTGTTACTTTTATAATTATAGCTTTATTTAATACTCTTAGTTCTCCAATCTGAACCAGCGAGGGTTATCCAGAAAAAAGAGAACCAATAGGATGGAGATTATATCTCTATATCTATATCTAAATCTATCTATATTCCTATCTCTATCTATTTATCTGTAATGAGGAATTGGCTCATATGATTATGGAGGCTGACAAGTTCCAAGATCTGCATTTGGCAAGCTGGAGACCCAGGAATGCTGATGGTATGGTTCCAGTCTGAGTCTGCAGGCCTGAGAATAAGAGAATTGATGGTATAAGTTCCAGTCTAAGTTTGAAGGCCTGAAAACAAGGAGACTTGACAGTATAAGTTTCAGCCTGAGGCTGAGTCCAAAGGCATGAAAAGACCAACGTCCTAATTTGAAGACAGTCGGGCAGAGAGAGCTAATTCTCCCTTATTCATCCTTTTTGTTCTATTCAGGCTTCAACAGATTGGATGAAGCCCACTCACACTAGGGAGGGTAATCTGCTTTACTCAGTTTATCAATTCAAATGTTAATCTCTTCCAGAAATATACCAACAAACATACTCAGAATATTCTTTAACCAAGTATCTGGATACCCCATGGCCTAATCAGTTGACCCATAAGATCAACTATCACAAGTTCACCCTTTGTCAATTTGACACCCATATGAATCTCCTTAAACCATACTTAATCTTCAAATACAGATAATATCAGCATCATAATTCTTTTTTTTTTAAAGATTTTGTTTATTTATTTGAGAGAGAGAATGAGAGCGAGAGAGCACATGAGAGGGGGGAGGGTCAGAGGGCGAAGCAGACTCCCTGCTGAGCAGGGAGCCCGATGCGGGACTTGATCCTGGGACTCTAGGATCATGACCTGAGCTGAAGGCAGTCGCTTAACCAACTGAGCCACCCAGGTGCCCTCAGCATCATAATTCTATCATGATATGACTAACCTGAATACAACCAAAAATGCACTAACCCATTCTCCAGAAGAGGAACAAATTCTTTTAGTGATGTTTGCCCTTTTCCTTGATATCCTGTAACTTAAATACTGTGATGTAAAATTAACAATATTTAAATACTATAATACAAAGTTATTACATCTTATATTACATGATAAGGAAATAGGAAAGAAAACAAAGATATTTGCTATAGACACACACAAACATGCAATACTCATGACAGTTACAGTCCTCATTTCTGTAATTGGTCACATGGTCAGATCTTGTATTTCTAACTACCTTCTTTTACTACTATTCTATATCCCCTTTGCCTCCTGGAAGCACCTAGCTGGTCATGGTTCTTTACCTGGTGGAGTGACCCAAACCTTCATTTCAGAAAGGTCTGGGTCATTAGTAGTTATTCCTGAATTGGCATATCTTTATCTTATAGTTTTCCATTGACCTTAATCACAAGGTATGGTAATAATAATGAACATCCTGAGGGATCTCTTGTATTTCAGACATACTCATCCGTCCCTCCATTGTGGAGTAGCAGTCTAATTTTCCCTTAGTATTCAGGATCAATCACTCAGCTAGCACAGTGACTCCCTTTTTTGCCTCTTGTTTCAGAGGCATGAGGAGTCCACAGTGGCTAAATGACAGTCTTAATTTCCAGAAACTGTTGTTGTGTCTCCTGGTGAAAGCATTCCTCTCTTTGGAACTAAGACCTGTAGGCCAGTAGAGCATAAGATTGTGAAAATAGGAAGATTTTGTTAGTGGGTCACTAAGGTTGACAGTGAGTGGTGCCACTCCCATTCCTACCCCTTCAATCCTAGATACAGGAGAAACAGCACCATATACTGGATGCTGATTCAGGGCATCTGTAGCCTTCTGGAGAAACTTGCTTCAGCTCTACCATGTGTATTGCCACCTACCTGGTGCTGTAACTCAATTTTTAAAAGGCCATTCTATCATTCTATCATGTCAGCTGCTTTAGGAGGGTGGGGAACATGGTAAGACCAGTGAATTCTATGAGCAGAGGCCATTGCCTCACATCCTTTGCTGTGAAATGAGTTCCTTGGTCAGAAGCAATTCTGTGTGTAATTCCATGCTGGTGGATAAGTAATTCTGTAAACCTATGGATTATAGTTTTGGCAGAAGTATTGTGTACAAGAAAGGTAAATCCATATCAAGAGTAAATGTCTATTTTAGTAAGCATAAATCAATGTCCCTTCCATAATGGATGCCATACAGTGTAATCAACCTGTCACCAGATAGTTAGCTGATCACCCCAGGCAGTGGTGTCATTTGGGGTACTCAGTGTTAGTCTCTGCTGCTGGCAGATTGGGTACTCAGCAGTGGTCATGGCCAGGTAGGCCTTGGCGAGTGGAAGTCCATGATGTAGAGCTTATGCATAACCTCCATCTTTGCCTTTGTGGCCACTTTGTTCATGAGCTCATTGGACAGTAACAGGGGTGAATGGAGAAGGAGACTAACAGGCATCCATAGAATGAGTCATCTTGTCCACTTAATTATTAAAATCTTCCTCTGCTGAGGTCACCCTTTGATGAGCATTCATATGGGATACAACTATCTTCATGGAGATTTTGGCCCATTCAGAGAGTTTTATCCACATACTCCCTCCCCAGATTTCCTTGTTACTAATTTTCCAATCATGTTCCTTCCAAGTTCCTGACCAAGTAGCCAAAGCATTGGCCACAGCCCATGAATTTGTATATAATTACACATCTGGCCATTTCTTCTTACCAAGTGAACAACCAGGTGCACTTCTCAAAGTTCTGCCTACCAAGAGGATTGCTCTTCACCACTGTTCTTCAGAACTGTCTCACAAGGGGGCTGTAGTGCTTCAGCTGTCCACTTTTGGTTGGTGCCTGCATATTGTGCAGAACTGTCTGTAAATCAGGCCTGAGTCTTCTGTCTATTGATTGTAGGGAAGCATAGGTACAGGCTGAGAGAGAAAAGGCAGAGTAGCCTGAGGTATGTATTTTGTTTCCTTCATTATTCTTTCTCTATGTGATTCTATTGATATTAAGAAAGGTTTACAGTTTTATTCTATGACTTTTGCAATTATAGCTTCATTTAATAGTCTTAGTTCTTTATGAGGTCCCTTATATGAGCAATGATGAAATAAAAATCTTTCCTCTTTTTCCTCTTTTCCCTACTTTTTCTCCATCATTTAGCTTTAGAACTTACATTTGTATTGTTAAATGTTTATACGGGTACTACTTGACATGTCATCTTTAAATGCTATACTTCCACTCCAGATACTACACATGAGGGAATCTGTGTTCTTACTTTCCCACTTTCTTTTCTATTTTTCTTCCAATTTCTGTTCATGGTATAATTTCTACCTTGTTAGGGAATAAAATATTTACGTTCTCTTATGTCATTCGAATCTCCAAATGTGTTTTAGTCTTGGTTCTACAGTTAAGTGTATTAAAGCCCATGGCCAGTCATTTGTCTCTAGAAGTTTAGTCAAGAAAGGATGGGAACAATAGTCCCTGAATCATTGCATATTGTAATCTGTTGTCTGTAGCCTGTAAATTTAAACTCTCCTTTGGTTTGATGTTAAATCCTCAGATCTTGCTTTCTTTCCTTGAGTATTTTCTAGATTGTGTTATGTTTTCTTGGTGATAAATGTTGCTCTGGAGAAACCCAAGTTCACCCTGATTATTTCCTTCTTTATAACATATTTGATCTTTTTGCCTGATTGCTCACTGGGTTCTTTCTTATCTTTGAAGACAAGTAGATATACTAGATTAGGTCTCCATGTTGACTATTTTGGGTAAATTCGTCCTAGCACACTCTGTGACCTTCCTATATAGAGTTTACTTGAATTATGTCTTTAAACAGTTGCTCTTTTCTGTTAAGATTTTTTTCTTAGGGATTCCAGTTATGTATATGTTGGATCTTCTATACCTATCATGTATAGGTTTTGTTTTTTCTGCAATCCCTTTTAGTACTTTATTTTTATTCTACTGTATTTGCTGTTCTCATTTTATCTTCTATAACTCTTTTAGGTTTTCCATAATGTGTTGCCCTTAATCTTTTTTCAGTCTTATTTTAATTTCTGTTATAGTTTTATTTTATATCTCTGCTTCTTTCCTCAGCTCTCACAGCTTATGCTTCATCTCCTCTGCTTCAACATTTTCTTCTTTAGATCTGGCATTTCTGCTTTGTGAGTTTTATTTTGTGGCAAACCTTGTTATTAATAACTTTATGTGCTCTGTGCCAGTGTTACTCTGGTGAGTGTTTTTATCTATTAATAAAGTTTGCTGCTTTAGTCCTCATTCTTATAGCCTCTTTGTATTGATGCTGTGCTATTTATTGAATTTATTTAATTTTCCTCATTGAATGTATTGAATTGTGATTTATTCAAAGAAACATTCAAAGTTTTGTACCATACAAAGATACATTCCTTGTGGAATGTATTAAATTTTCCTGTATCAGCTCTTCCCAAAAGTTTCCTTACATGGGAAGAGGTCAGGATGATCTTCCACATTAGATGGTTTTCACAAAAGAAAGATTATTGTCTTCTTAGATGACACTAAGCCTCCTACAAATATAACTTTTTTTTTCCTCTTAGCTATCCCTGGTTCTCCTCTGTTTCTCTGAATGAACTAGTTTCTGTGGGGCTTCTTCTGATATTTGGCTCAACTCCATTATTTTACCTTCCCATTCAAAAATGGAATATAGCAAGGAATATAGCTTCTGCCATTCAGAATGTGTATCTGAGCATAGGAAGTGTTTTTGCTTGTTTGTTTGTTTCTTAATTTCTGATATCTGCCACTGCTGGACTCTCTCTGTGCTGGGCTTCACTCTACTTCCTCCCATGGGGCTTCTGTGTTAACTCAGTTGCTTTGGCAGCATTTAAAATATCTTGCAGTCTGATTTCCTGATCCAACCAAATATAACTTCAAATTTTTATTTCCTATTCTCCCTGCTGCCTTGGGATATGTTACAGAAATAAAGCAGGACTCTGGATTGTATGCAACCCTGTTCCTACTGGATCTCAGGATTCTTTTTCTATTGTTCAGGAATCTAATGATTCCAACATTGATTGGACATTTTATATATAAAAGTACATTCCTTTTATGTATTAAGTCATTATGGATGGGGTTATGAAAATAATTTTTAGATATCTGTATATATATATATATACACACACACATATGTATGTGTATATATATATATTTCTTAATATATACACACACAAAGAAAAATTAAGTAAAAACATCAGGAAGTTATAAATTCAACAAAAGATTGAGCTCATGAATCCAATGTTTTGAAAAGAAAGATGGACTAAACATTTTTCTGGCAACAGTTCTTTTCATTTGATCTTTCATATTCTCTTTCCAATATGCAAAAAAATAAAAAATCAACCAAGAAATCAAAAAGCAGCTATACAATATCATCAAATCCATGTTAAATCCACATATGGTTTGGAAATATTTGAAATCTAGCCACATATAAGCAAAGGCAGATGCTGGAATTTTTTTTTTTTTTTAGTTGACAGTATCAGAATTATTAACTCTGTTGGATGATATTAGAAGTACTCTCTGTTCCACCCATTAGAATACACCATTGTAATTGAACATTACACCCCAGAATGTATATCCACTCTTCCTTTCAGATCTCAAGAGCCAGTCCACAGTCCACTGGTCTTAATTAGAAGAGTGGGCTTCTGGAGCCCATTCCATGCCAAGTCTTGTCTCCTGGTCTGGTCACCATGGTGTGAGCTGTAGGTTTCCAGATGTTTGATGAATCCCAGAGCAGTCTTAGTTTTTGCTGGTGCTCTAATCACTGGGACACTTTAAGAGGAAGTTCTAGGTTTAATGTTTATCTCTGTATTTTTACATAGGCCACTTCACCTTTCTTAGCTCTTAAAATATGAATAGTAATGCTTTTCTTGAGAGTTGCCTAAACTCCATTTCATGTGGATGTGAGGGTTGAATGAACATTGCATGTGAAAGTGCTTTGTAAGCTGTACAGTATTAATAAATAGAAAAGTAGCATTATTTAATTTTGTTCGGCACCAGGTAGAAGGGAGGAGATAGCACAGAACCACTTATCCTGTGGTCTCAGCAATAGAAACCAGTAGAATAGAGCACATGGTAAGCTTCTAAAATTGTGCTTAATTTTCTTTATTCAGTTCCATGCTGCCAAGTGCTAAATGTCCAAGTATCTATTAATGATACATCAGACCTGGCAGTGTAGCTTGACATTTGATCTACACACCTTGCCTGGAGAGAATATCGGTGGCAACCATATTCTTGGACTTGCTTTCCTGAATGACTTTTTATCAACATATTGGCACCAGCTGTAGCTACAGAAACATTCAAAGCAACCATATTTAAATGTTAAATCTAGTGAATAGGGTTTTCATTGGAACTGACAAGACTGTTGCCAAATGGATCATATGATAGCAAGGCAAAATTTTTAACAAATTTTTAAATATAATGGTGTGTAAAGATTATAAGTAGATTTTTTTTTGATCTTGTGAATTTGATAGTTTGACTCTAATTAGTGTGCCTTTGAAATCTTGATTCTGATTTTCAAAACTAACTAGATTATAATTCCAGTAGGCCTAAAACTTGGGTGAAATTTTTCTGTTGCCTCACACTTGGGCTATACTGATTTGGCTTTGAATGTCCAGGTTTCTGAGAAAATGCCCTTTAGGGGACAACCCTCTGTTCCACATTAAAGGTACTGTGCACCCATATTTTAGAAACTAGGTCACAAGCACTGGGTTAGAATTGCAAATAGACACTGGAAGTCCTGCAGAGTCCTATCCTAGCCTTTTAAATATCTCTTCAGATCATCCATGGGGTGAGGGGAGAGTGGGACAAGAAGTCTTCTAGTTTCTAAGAGTCTCAAAGCCTTTGGACTGCTAGTCTGCAGAAATCCCCTTGAACTACCCATGAAGGTAACAAAAACAGCTGAGACAGTATTCAGTCATTCATTTTCTATAATTAAAATTACTGATAAGAATATTTTTATAACACTGCATTTACTACTATGGGGACAGGCAATGTACTAAGTACTTGGCATAGGGTATCTTACTTAATCTCTTAATAATCCTATGAGATAATTATAATTACCCCACTTTACTAATCAGGTAACCAGAGACACAGACAGCAAGCTCAAGTGACTATTAGGGTCTATCCACAGAGCTTGTGTTCTTAATCATGATGTCTCCAAATTCTTTCATTTAAGCATGCTATCTATTTTATTAATTTAGGCTTTGTAATATTATGGCATGGCAGAACATCATCACTTTCCTTTCAAAAATTTAAGAATAATAAAGATTTGAGTAAATACATATGGACAATATGGACATTTGGAGAACAAATGTTGACTTTCAGACCTCTTATTGCTATTTTACTTGAAGAATTCTTCTGATATATACATGTATGTGTGTATGTATATATATATATGTATATGTATATGTATATGTATTTAGCATTGGGCCAAGGTTGAATTCTCCTAGCTCCCAGTGGATGACAACATTTTGCAAACATCCATTTGACACACAAACGTGCTGAACTCAGGATGATATCTAAAATTAACAAACGTGGAAAAAGGACCATGCTCAGTTTTTGCTGATCCAAGATAGTTGTTTATTGTCATTCCATTCAAACAAACACATTCCTTCTGGTAATGCTATCAATTTTTAGGTGAAAAAAAATTCAAAATCCTTTATTTGCGTACCAGCCACCTCTCAGAGGATAAGAAATCTCAATTTGCTCACAACTCATTTCAGAATGAGCTTACCACTTACAATGTTGGTATATTGAGGGTAACTGTAGTCTAAAAATGAATGTAAGTCTTATATTAATTTTATATTTGAAAGGGACATGAGTTAGTTATAAATGTTTTATTAGTTTTTTAATCTTAACAGGGCTTATCTGTTCCTACATGTACATTGATTGGCTTGAAATAAAAATTTCCACAGGTATTTAGTTTGATTTCATTTACTCTGTATTTTCAGTTCAAAATAGACATCTGTTGAAGTTCACTACTCACATGGATATATGCAGACCTATTGTTGCCTAAAGCTGAGCATATATGAAAGTTAGACGTATTGAGTGGCTCAGTAAACTATGGTGCATGCTGCCAGATGGTTTCTTCCTTGAAGTGGATATGAGAGGGCATTTCTGTGTTCTATTACCATGTGTATATTAAATATAAGGCTCATGAGATCTCTATCCAGATATGGAGATCACAAGATTTCTCTAATGATTAAAATATGATTGTATTTCAATGGGTGTTTTCTATTTGCGATGAATAACATTTTTCTTATCCATTTGATAGGAAGGTCCTCTTACCCTCATAACTAACTTTGGAATGTAAGGGATTCTGCTATTTAAAAAAAAAAAAGGGAAGACCTGAACTCCTATACATTTAATAAGTTACAGTATTTTTTTAAAGATTTATTTATTTATTATTTGAGAGAGAGTGTGTGAGTGGGGGGGAGGAGCAAAGGGAGAGGGAGAGAGAGAATCTCAAGCAGACTTGCACCGCACCTGATGCAGGGCTCAATCCTACCCCTCCAAGATCATGACCTGAGCTGAAATCAAGAGTTGAATGCTCAACCTACCGAGCCATCCAGGTGCCCCCAAAATTACAGTATTTTTAAGTCTTGGACAAGATATACTATTTCTGATAATATGCAATGATTTAAATATGCCAAAGCAATACATGGAATCAGGGTTTTTGTTGTGGATAGAACGGTGTGGGTTAAGAGACTTATCCTAATAATTAATTTCTGCAACTTTTCCTCCACTCTATCCCCTTCTCAGAGGACAAAGAGGTATGGAGAGTTAAGAGGTAGAGCCTGTAAGTAAGAAGCTGGCTCCTTCCTGGAAATCCGGGGCATTTTAAGGAGTCTTGATGCCAAGTATTGCCACCTTCGGTTGAGATGATCCTGCCAATATCGTTTTCTTCC
This sequence comes from Mirounga leonina, assembly GCF_011800145.1. NCBI lineage: Eukaryota > Metazoa > Chordata > Mammalia > Carnivora > Phocidae > Mirounga > Mirounga leonina. Next base: position 22,935,846 of record NW_023270447.1, read on the forward strand.
TGGGCAAGGTGAGGATGAATTTAAAAAAGTACAGAAGCCCCAAAGATTGGGCTGCCTGTTTTGTAGAATTCCAGTTCTGGTCAAAAGATGTTGCTGGGAAAAATCTTTCTGACTGTGAGAAGTATATAGGAGAAGAGCTTAGTCTCTGTTGGCTGGTTTAAAGCAACTAAATTAAGCTTTCTAAGCCTCAGTTCCTCTTCTGGAAAATGGGATTGATGATACATATGTATCATAGGGCTGTTTGAGAGTTGATTAAAACAAAGCATGAAAATACTTAACGCCGTGCCTAACATATATTAAGCCTTCACTAAATGATAACTATTCTTTATATTTTCAGTAAATACATACTATGGCTCAGCCATGGGTTGGCATGTGAAATTCTTATACTTGCCAGAAGGAGTCAAGCTGGGAATAGTAATTTATTTGGTTGGCTATGTATCAAATGTGCTGTGGGGGAAAGGTTTCAGAGCTCTGTACTGGTACATCAACAGCAACAATAAACCCAAAGCAGCAAAATGCACAAAATTTTTATTATCAAGTCCATAACCACTCTTGGAAAGCTTTTACTCATGTGGCATTTCTTCACTATTAGTTGAATTAATGAGTCATCTGTGCTGAAAACAAAACAAAACAAAACAAAACAAAAAAAGCTTGCTATCAAACACATTACATAATTTATTTCACCTTTCATTGCCTTTTCTCTAGATAATAGCTTCAGAAAATTGTTTTTTTTCTTTGAAGTACAGTTTCAATTTACACTTTCATACTATAACAGAAAAGAATGAAATAGTAAACATCCACAGGCCTTCTCAATGTATTTGGTTAAAAGAAATAACTGAGCATTTGGTAGCTGTGGTGGTAGGGGGGAAAGTGAACTGTATTTTAGTTTGCTAAAAATCCACAGATTGCAAAGAGCTTATCAGGAAGCCAATAGTACTATTCTCTTTTCTGATATTTCCTAAACTTTCAAAGGACTGGTGTATTATATTTACACCATGAGATCTATAGTCCTTTGATCAAATATGGCTCCTAATTTCAAAGCATTCTGATTTCTACTGGCATGATCAAGAGATATTTATAGTACACTCATGATCTGTGAAGCACTGTGCTAGACTCTGCAGTTACAAGGAGAAACTGGGAAGGATCCTTGATTATAAAGATTTATTTGGTTGGAAGAATGGGACATCTATATGTTTAAGACTGAGTTCTTTGAGGACAAAACTGTTTTCTGTCATAGCCTGGCTATAGATAAGGATGTCAAATATCATCAAAGTATGGGATCAGCCTCTACCTGCTGATCATTGTACTCATTGTTGTACTCAGACTTCGGTGTGTATTCGAATCCCCCAGGATCTTGTTAAAAAGCAGATTCTGATTCAGTGGGTCAGGTGTGGGGCCTAAGAGTCTCAATTTCTAACAAGCTTTCAAGTGAAGTGGATGCTGCTGGTCCACAGACACACCAAGAAACAAGTCTCTAGTCCAGTGGTTCTCAAATGGGAATCACTGGCTCCATTTGAGAATCACCTGGAAAGCTTTAAAAATTCTTGATGCTTCCAACCTTTTCTATGGGTGGGAAATTCCCCTACCCTACCTCACACAAGAATTTGGGAGCTTTAACCCTCGTCAGCCATCCAGACTTCAGTCAATAGGGGTCAAGAGAGAGAGCCCCACATGCTTACAGGGAGACTGCTCTTCTCCAGGCTTGGGGATTTTGTTGTCTATAAAGATGATGAAAAGTAAATATGAAAAACAAGAATCCATGTGTCATCAGCATACAGCAGCTACTCTAAAAATGTTCCAAGTATCCCTCCAAATCACATTAATAGACAAAGGTTCTGTGGTGTTTCCTAATTATTTTTGAACTGCAGCTTAAAAGAAATAGCATTTGTCTGAGTTTTCCATGTTGGGTCATTATATCTACTTATAGTGGTTTCTTCCTGGTACATTGGTAGGTCTTAATTAATGTTAGAAATAAATATTATGTGGGAGCATAGGAAAATGAAAGCATTTCAATGACTTGTATATTAGCTATTAAGACACAAGATACAAAGGCAGTTAATTTTCTTTAGTCAAATTTTTATTTTGAAAAACTGTAATCCTTCAGGGGTGCCTGGGTGGCTCAGTCGTTAAGCGTCTGCCTTTGGCTCAGGTCATGATTCTGGGGTCCTGGGATTGAGTCCCACATCAGGCTCCCTGCTCGGCGGCCTCTCCCTCACTTGTGTTCCCTCTCTTGCTGTGTCTCTCTCTGTCAAATAAATAAAATCTTTAAAAAAAAAAAAGAAAAATTATAATCCTTCAGAAAAGCTGAAAATTCGTACAATAGAAGCCATACACCCTTTATGCAGAGTAACCACTCTTAAATATTTTGCTATATTCTATCCTTTTGTTGTTGTTAAACCACTTGAAAGTAGTAGACATTATGGTACTTCACCCCAAAATACTTTAGTATGTGTCACCTAAGAATAAAGACATGCTCCTAAATAACTGTGGTAACATTATCACAATCAAGAAATTTAATATACAGCCATATCCAAATTTGTCCTATTGATACCAAAATATATTTTAAAATTCTCTTTTCTATAATGACAGATTTTTAAAGAGGCTCTTGTTTCTTGTTTAGTTGGAAGGATAAGTTTCTTTATTCAAACTAGTTAAGTATCAGTAAGCCGTGTAAAGTTGACAATTTTTAAAGTGTTGTATTTCTTCCATTTGCTCTGTGGAATTAAAATCTCTGTACCTTTCCCCCAAATTTATCAAAACTAATACAATTAAGATGTAGTAATGCTGTCTAGGATCAAGTAGTATTTATTTAGGGATTTCTTACCTTGTGGCAATTTATCAGACCCATGGAAAATAAATAATTACATATTTGGAATAGAGAGTAGTTGATATACTGTGTTGTCTTTTCTTGTATTAGTAACTTCTAACTTTACCTGAAGATGCTAAAATTACGTGAGGGTATAACTGATGAGTTTAGATAAGATGGATGTCTCTCTTTTGTTAAGTGATGTTTTCTTTATGATTAATTGATTCTCTATAACTTCCTGACTAGATCTGGAATATTTTCAATAGTACTCCATCAAGACTTTTCAACATCTTCTTTTAGCTTGATTAATGGCCTTTTAATGATAGTAAAACTAAAGGTAAAAATGTAAACTTTAGAAAGGTTTTTCTTTTTTTACTCTCATTAGGAAATATTTTAAGCTGATAAAATATGTTGCTGCTTACCGGGACATTCTCTTTGAAAATGCTGACATGAACTGCTCTTTCACCAACCACTGCCCTCACAAATCCTTCCACTGTGCCTTTGGAACATGCAGCTCATCATGTTTTGTTGAATGATGGACTTAATTGCTACCTCATAGGGTTGTTAGGAGGATTTAATGAGATAATACTCATGCTTAACACAGTGCTGGGAACATGTTCATCACTCAATAAATGGCAGCCATTGTTTTAATAATAACTTTTATTGTGGTTACCACTACTATTATTATTTTGTTTCAGTGTTCTGGGCAAAATGAGTAACATATACAAAGATGGTGGGGATGAGAAGACCAGCAGGGTGGGTTTAGGGAGAGCATACACAGAATGGTTCTAGATTGGATTCACATCAGGATTCAAATCCTGGCTGTGCTACCTCCTTGTTGTATGATACTGGAAAGTCTGTTTCTTCATTTTCAAAATGGGGATAATAATAGTACCTACCTTATGGGGATATTGGAATTAAATGAGAAAATAATGCAAAAGTGCTTAGCCCAATGCCTGACACAATGAAGTTCTGTATAAGTTTTAGCTAAGATAAAACTAATAGGTCAGGAAGCCTTTACATGAGTTGAACTTTCCTAGTGATAACTGCTATCTTCTGAAGAAGATTTGGCTTCTTCGTTTCAGCTTAGAAACATACTCTAGTACTCATGCAGCTAATGGTTTCTTGGCTGGACCCAGGTATAGCCTACCCAGACACTGTGGAGTGCTCCCACCTAACTTGTCTCAGTACCATGGAGCAATTAGTTAGAAGGAATCTTGATATTATTCTTATATATTTGTTGCAAAAAAATAGTTCCCATTAATCCTTTTTATAGGTTAAGTTTATTTTTCAATAACCATATCTATGGTTTGTACTTACCGGGTTTTAAGATTACAGTTATGCTAGCTTCCGAAAATGAATCAGGGAGTTTACAAACTTTTTCTGTGGCTTGGTATAGCATGAATAACCATATGTATGACCTGTTTTTAAGGATTAAATAGAACCTAATTATAAAACTATCTTGTCTTAATACATGCTTCTGTGGCATATCTTTTTTTTTTTTTTTTCCTAATGGTAGCTCTTTAATTATCTCTGCAATCTAGTATACAGTTATTGGTCTGTTCAGGTAGTTTTTTTTTTTTTTAACTTTTCTTGGCTCAATTTTGGTACTTTATACTTTTTAAGAAAATCATATAGTTCTTTCAGGCTGATTATCTTATAATCACACATAATACTCTCTTATAGTTCTTTTAATCTATTCATTATTTATGGTATCTTTCTTATTGCTGTTTTTGTTTTCCCTTCCTTTTAATGAGACCTAATGGGTCTTTCAGTTAACTTTTTCTGTTAGTTTTTATTTCATTATTTTAATCTTTTATCTTTATTAATTTATATCTCCTGCTTTCTATTGACTTATTTTGGTATTATTTTTCTAATATTTAGAATTAGAAATATTAAATTTAATATTAATATTAAATCACTTAATTTGAGTTTTTATTTTTAGTAATAAAGGTATTGAAGGAGTAAATTTTCATCACATTTAGCCTTAGTTATATCTCATATATTTTAATATGAAGTGGTATGTTGTTACTTTCTAGTTTGCTTTTACTTTGGTTTAGGATTTAGTGTGTTTCTTAATTTCTATCTTTTTTAGAGTGTTTCTTAATTTCTAATAGTTAATCTTTTTCTTCTTTTTTTATTGTTGATTTCTAGTTTTATTGGATTATAATCAGAAAATAAGGCCTGGAAAAATTTCTGTCCTCTAAAATTTATTAAGGTTATTTGTAGCCAAATATACAATCAAATATCAAAATTGGAAGAATATGTATTCTTTGATGTAAGATACATTTTGCTATGTGTATATCATATGCTTCTAAAATTGTCTTTATTTTCAATATTGTAATTGGACTCATTAGCACCAAAGAAATCAAGAGTTTCTTTGGCACTAATGTTGCTTGGCACAAAAACACTATATCTTTTTTGTGAATGATATCTTTTGTCATTTCATAGTACCCCTTTTCTTCTTGAATTATTATTTAGTCTAATATTAATATTACAGCTATGGGTTTTTTTGGTATGTATTTTCCTGGCATATTATTAATAATCACTTATGTTTGCCTTTTCCTTGTCCTTTCCCTTTAGGTGTGTTTCTTATTAATAACATTTAGCATTTAGGGAGCAGTTGTGCCTCTCCTGGGAAACTTGGTAGTGACCACTGGTACCTAGTATTTGCACTGAGCCATAACAGCCGTAGGTACTATCGTAGGCTTTAAGCAAAGGCAAGTCTTTCCTGTGGCTTGTTCTTTTGCTCTCACCTGAATCTGCAGAGAATAAATTGAACCTCATTAGTCCTTGGAGATATCTGGGAAATGCAAAGTCTTTGAACCCCTCTCCAGGAATTGCCAGCAGGTTCTAGAGGTTTTTTTTGATGCATTGCTACAAGGAGCAAGGTAGGGTCGTGAGATATGTGTCAAGGTCAATGTCTTCTCCTAGATTTAATAAATATTCACATTCAGGTGTACCTTCTTTTTAATGGTAGCCTAAGTATATGATAAAAAATATGTACCAAATCAAATAAAGAACGTTTCATCTTGGGAGGTCACATAGTTTTTTGTAAGGAGCCAGACTTTACTTAAATTGAGACTCTGCCACTAAATTAAATGAGCTGTGTAGCTTTGGTCAGGTTAATTAATGTCTCTCACACTGAGATTCCTCATCTGCAAGAGATGATGATACTTCACAAGGTTGCTGTGAGGTTTAGATGAGATAATACATATACCAGTGCCCAGAGTGTAATAGGCATTCACTGTTTCCTTTTCACTTCTCAGGAAAATTTAATTAAACAATGGTAGGAACTCTGTTTCTAGGAACAGAGGGTCTTCAGAAGTCTTCGAGATCAGAGAGCAGCATATCACAGAACTGCAGTGTAAGTTCATTCCAATACTGTTACCCTAGTGTTTATACAAACCATCTAAGGGCTTGAAAAGGAAGAAAATATGGCAAAGACTGTCTCTTTCAGAAACTTACAGCCATCTAGCCAAGGGATGTTGCTACTGGTGGTCAGATTGCCTGACTTTTAGGAAGTTTTTTATTTCACTGAAGTCTTGTCAGTCCATAAGTAGGGTCTGGTGCGGCTCTCCTCTTTCCTTAGAGCTGGATTCACTTTCACTAGCTCCTGAGTCCTGCACATCTGACGATTACTTCAGACCTCAGACATACTAGAAACCTGAATTATTTTATGAAAGTCATTTGAAGAAGCAGAGCAGCAACTGTTCTTTCTTGGGTTTCTTTGTAAATCTGTTTCTAATTTATTCACTACTTTTCCTCTATCCAACTGATGCCTAGATCCCACTGTAGATTCTTTGGATATAAAGAAATAAAAGGTTTATCTGTAGCTATTTGGTTAAAATGAGCACTTAAAAAATATTCTATTATAAAATAAAATTTCTGTGTTCTCTCAGAACTCTAGTTCATAAAAATCATTCTCTAACAATTATTCTATTGAGCATCATTATTTAATGATGTTGACTCTTAAAACAACAGAAATTTTTTGCTTAGGATGACTCTACATTTATACACATTAGATAAAATAGGACTCTCCCTTAACATGGCCTATGCAGTCCCTTAAATAGAATACAACTTTATTGGGCGCCTGGGTGGCTCAGTTGGTTAGGCGACTGCCTTCGGCTCAGGTCATGATCCTGGAGTCCCGGGATCGAGTCCCGCATCGGGCTCCCTGCTCAGCAGGGAGTCTGCTTCTCCCTCTGACCCTCCCCCCTCTCATGCTCTCTCTCTCTATCTCATTCTCTCTCTCAAATAAATAAATAAAATCTTTAAAAAAAAAAGAATACAACTTTATTTCCTTCCTTCCTTCCTTCCTTCCTTCCTTCCTTCCTTCCTTCCTTC
>NW_023270447.1:22943008-22987270 GCF_011800145.1 Mirounga leonina
TTCCTTCCTTCCTTCCTTCCTTCCTTCCTTCCTTCCTTCCTTCCTTCCTTCCTTCCTTTCTTTCCTTCCCCCTCCCTCCCTCTCTTCCTTTTTGTCTATAATCTTTTGGCTTAAATGTTTAATGATTTGCCATTGAGTTTTGTTTTGTTTTTCTTTCATGGAATTATTAAGACCATACATCAAAGTTATCATCTCCAATAAAAATTTTGTTTTATTTTTAACTGAACCACATTGAAAGAATAAAGGTGAATTAAGGTAGGTGGCATTAGACTAAAGTAAAATACATTGGATTACTGATGCTATTGGAAAATTTTCTAAACTGCATGATTTAGTCAAAATTATTAGCTCTCTTTTTTCAAAGTAAACAATCTGTACATATAAATTACACTGAGCAATGTATGTGATTATGAAGTATAAATAGAATTTCGATGGCATATACGGTGGTGCTTACAAATACCCATATACAAACGTGGGGTGGTACTCAATGCCCTTTCATTTAACAGTTGGAAATTGAGGCCTGGCAGGGGTGATAAATATTGGAATTAGGGTCTTGATAGCAGAGCATGTAGAACACTTATTCTTCTATTTAGGATCTAAAATGCAATCAGACTGAGCCATGTTTCACTGTCCAGATTGACGCTCACTCTCTGTTGTTGTATGTTGTACCACCAATGGGGAAACAGCAGCAGCCTTGTGGCCACCTTCAAGAAAAAGGCAACACATGATGGCAATTTCATGCTAGCAGGGGGCAATTCATCACAGCTGTTGGCTTGGCCCCGGTAAGTGCAGGCCTGGTGTGGAATCTCACATTCATGGGCAGCACCAGAAAGGCGCTGGATTTTTGCATGAAAATACTTTATATCAAAGTGCCTTCTAAGAACAGCATATTCTAATGAGTGTTTGGCTTCTGATTTCAGCCTCTTTGATTCACTTCAAAGAATCTTAAAAATGTGTCTGGAGTTTGTGCTTACCATAGTACTCAGAAGCAGACAAGCCACAAAGACTGAATCTACAGAAGGCATAAGCCTGGTGCCAGGCACGTGGAGGGGATCAATAATAGTAGCCATTATATCATGGGAGAAAAGGTCAGCTGTAGAAAAGGTCTCTAGACTGGGTGCCGAGCTAAGATTTTCCATTTCATACTGGAATTAATTTTACTAACTGAATTCTCAAGGATAGAGGTAAAATTTGCACACTTGCCTCGATTCCACAATCAAGTTTATCAGAAATATCAGCCATTCACCTCTCTGGGCTTCAGTCTCTCCAGTACTTATTAAAATTTCCCCCATATTGATCCTCTCAGATTCTTTTTCTGTCTGCTTTTCACAGCTTCTAGCATTCATTGTTTCCACTCCTCAGTCTGGCCCTGCTCCACTCCTCACCCTTGTGCTGTATCTAAATAGTTGTCAAATCCTTATCTTCCTTGATCTCTTTGCCGCAGTTGACACAGGAGATACTCCCTCCAACTTGAAACTCTTTCTGTCTTGGTTTCCATGACAGCACATAACTCCTTCTCAAACTCCTCTGAAAGTTCCTCCTTCTCCTCTTGACCCTTAAAATTGTCCTCAGCTCTCTCCTCATTCTGCACTCTCTCTTTCTCAGCAGTCCCACCCATTTATATGACTTCAACTACCACACACATGCTGATAATTCACAAATCTGTTTCTTTGGCAATAGGAGAACTCCAAATCTTTACATCCAGACTCTTATTCAATATCTCCATTTGACAACTCAAGCTGATATGTAAAGTCTTCCACCTAAACCCCATAGCACATTGCATACAACTATATTAAAACATTTCTTAGAACTATGTTGTAATTGTTGGGGCGCCTGGGTGGCTCAGTCGTTAAGTGTCTGCCTTCAGCTCAGGTCATGATCCCCGGGTCCTGGGATCGAGCCCCGCAATGGGCTACCTGCTCGGCGGGGAGCCTGCTTCTCCCTCTCCCGCTTACCCTGCTTGTGTTCTCTCTCCCGCTGTCTCTCTCTGTCAAATAAATAAATAAAAATCTTAAAAAAAAAGAACTATATTGTAATTGTCTTTTTTCTTATCTCTCTTACCCACAGACTGTCTTTTATCATTATTTCCCTAAGATTTAGCACAATGTTTATCACAGAAGAAATCATTAAATGACCTCAGAATTCAGGAATACTATAGAATGTTCCAAACTACCTGTGTTGTATTCAATTAAAATTGAAATACCCCAAATACTCACTTGAAATGTAATGTCTAAGTTCTTGATTGTAACTTTAATGATTGAATTGTCTGATTTAGCTCTTCACATGGGTGATGGATTTCTTCGTATTGAATCTCTCTTAGATAATAAACATTCACTGATCTTTTGTCTTAAAAAATTCAATTTTAAATCTAATAAAATGTTCCCATTTTAAATGTGCAAATATGCACATCACCCCAATCAAGATATAGAATATTTTCATCATTCCAAATATTTCCTTCTCTGTAGTCAATTCTCCTCCTTCCCTCCCTTGCACAGTTGACCCTAGGTAACTACTGGTCTGCTTTCTGTCCCTATTAATTAGTTTTGCCTGTTCTGGAATATAAAAATGGAATCAAACAGTATATATTTATTGGTAGCTGACTTTCTTTGGCTCAACATAATTTTTTCAAGATTCATGCATGTTGACACATGTATCAGTTGATTGATTCATCCCGTTGTGTAGCTGAATAGTATTCCATTGTAGAGATATACCACAGTCTATCCATTCACCAAATGTCTGTTGACAGACATTTGGATTGTTTCCATTTTGCATATTATGCATAAAACTACTATGAATATTATATGTGTGGGCATATGTTTTTTCTTTCTTTCTTTTTTAAAGATTTATTTATTTTAGAGAAGTGGGGAGGGGCAGAGGAAGAGGGAGAGAGAAACTTTAGCAGACTCCACACTGAGCATGGAGTCCTGTGTGGGGCTTGATGACACAATCCTGAGATCAGGACCTGAGCCAAAACCAAGAGTCGGAGGCTTAACTGACTGCACCACTGACGCACCCTGCTTTCTCTTTCTTTTCTTTAGTAACCTAATAGTGGAATTGCAGGGCCACGTAGTGAATGCCTGTTTATAACAAACTGCCAGACTGTTTTCCGAAGTAGCTGCACCATTTACATTCCCAGTAGCAATTGTATGAGAATTCCAGATGTTCCACATCATCTCCAATGTTTAGTATTATCAATCTTTCTAATTTTATTATCTGAGTCTTCACTTCTGGAATGTAAACTTCAGGAGAGCTAGTACCTACCCTGTCTTGTTCATTGCTATGTCTTTGGCACTCAATAAATTGTTGCTCCTGAGGCCACAGACATGTGTAGGTGTTCAATAAATATCTGATGAATCAATAATCAATCAATTAATGAAAAACAACAGGCACTAAGTCACTGAGCCTATTCCAGGAACTGCAAGTTATTCAGTGTAAGGCTATGGGCTGAGGGCTGTGTGCATTGGTAACAGCTTTCATTTAGCACCTCTTCTGTATCCAACAGTAAGACTTTTTACTTACCTTATCTCACTGAACCCCTATGACAACCTCATGAGAGCAATACTATTATTATCCTCATTTATGGGTGAGGAGGCTGCGGCTCAGAGAGATTAAGGGCAAACACCAGTCAGTGACAAAACCCAGATAGATAGATCCTCAGGCCATCAGAGGCTCTTGGCAGGAGTTTGAACTCTATCCTGTGGTCAATGACAGGACATTGGGATTCATTGGCAAGAGCTGATTTGTTCTTTAGGAGGATCACTGTGAGGCAGTATGGAGAATAGAATGGAAGAGGACAAAAGGGAAGTCAGGGAGCTCAGTGAGGAGGCTGTTAAATAGTTCTGGCAAGAACCGTGGCAGCGATGATTCCAAGGACAGCAAGAGGGGTCAGACTTAAAGGATTTCCTAGGAGGTAGATAAAATTCAGCAACCAATTTGTTGTGGGTATAAAGGAGGGAGGCACTAAGCATGACTCAGGGGATGGGTGTGTGATTTGGAGGTCTGTTATCTTGCATGTTTCATATATTCCCAACCCTAGTGTTTGTCATAGGGTTCCCAAAGCCACGTTACTCATGCCTCAGTTCTTCTGTGAGCTGGGAAGGCCTGAAAGCCGGCACATGAATTGTTTGGGTTATTGGTAGTTACCAAGATCATGCTACATCATGGATAGGAAGCAGTAACAGAAATAAGTCAGGGACAAAGAGCTTCCTTCCATTATAGTTCTGCTGTGTAGACTTAGTCATGTTTTTACTGATGTTGCAGAAGCAGCATTTCAAGTCTTATTCCTCTCCTGTGAGATCTAAACCAAAGCAGAGGTTAGGTTTGGTGTGTGTGTGTGTGTGTGTGCGCGTGCATGTGTCTTATTTTCAAAGAATTTTGTTGGTAGATTTTTTTAAAGCTGTACTAGATGTTCCACTAGTTCAGTGTTCCTGAGGGACTATTCTACACAGCCCATATTTCATACGGTCAGACCTCTGAGAAGGAATTGAGCCCTTGCAGGGGTCTGTGTTGTGGTATGCTCAACAATGTACTTTTGGCAGCTACGTGCTAGGAGTCAGAGCTCAACTCCTCACAGCTGTGGCCTCCCTTTCACTCCACATAAAGCAACACTGCCTTCTTGCCCCTGAAGGCGTTCTTGAAAGATATTTCTGAGGCTCTGCTCAGCCCCAGAGATGTTCCCAGTTCTTAAACACGAATCAAGGCAGGCTCCTACCAGCAAACCTGAACTACCCTATGGCAGACACCTCACAATACAAATTGTGGGCAAGTAGACCTTGAAATTGAACTCTTTGCTCTTTAAGTTGTTTTCATTGTCTGTAGCCAGCTAGATAGTTGAAGGGAAATGCTACCCAACAAATAATGGTTTACAAGGGAAACCTCCCAGTTCAATGAAAGAGTATGTTTTCCTTATTATGGGAGATGCCGTGTCATAAGTGGATGTTTTGTGCTCAGCTGAATAAAAAAAAAATAGATCGGTCTTAAAAACTGTTAATGATAGAACACATGGCATAAATTACACCGTAAACTCCAAACAACTCTGAAATTATAAACATTGCTTAGTCAAGGCTTTTCTTTTAACGATGCCCTGATGTTGCTGGCATAGCCCAGTGATTTCAGTCAGGGTTATTTTACTTGAAAGGAGGAATTTCTTTTCCAAAAAAAGTCTCTCTAAGAAAAGCTGTCTTCCTGGCCAACTTAATGAAACATCTTGCTCCAGTGGCCTGTGTCATGTCTTCCCTGGGGCCAGGGCCAGGCAATATGAGCTAGAGAAGTTTAGAGAAAAGAGTCATGTGATGGAGGAGAAACTGCAGGCTAGGTCTTGACATGGGCAGGAGGCTGACTCAAGTCGGCAGGAACTGTGACTAAATAGAGACTGTCGGGATTCCAAGCCAACATCCTTGAGACCTAGTGCAGAGTAAGCATTTGATTCAGAAGGTCTTCCTTGACTTGCCTATCAGAACAGCTCTCTAGGGGTGGGCAAGTAGAAAATGTCTTCTAACGGGTAAGGATAATATTTACATCATTTACAACTATCGTTTTAAAGCACTTTTTATAGACCAGGCACTTGGCCAAATAATGTACGTACATTACCTTTGAAAAAGGGAGTCTTGTTATGTGTTCATTACAGATGCTAACTGGGGCTCAGAGAGGTTAAACTTTGTCCAAGGTCATATAGCAAGTAATGAAGCCAGGATTCTAACCAAGGTCAGTCTGACTGTAAAACCTATACAATCAACTATTAACAGCTATGTTCTGCTTCCTCCATGAAGATTAATTAAGAAAACATGTGTTTCATCATGTGTTTTTGGAAGCAGCATATGCTATAGAAGTGCTAGTGAAAGGCTCCAGAGTCAGAAGAGCGGACCCATTCCACCTCTTAATAGCTCTGAGTGTAAGTTTTGTCAGGAAGACACTTACCTACCAGTTTACTCACAATACTGGAGAACCAAAGACCAAGGACCAGCTCTTCTTTGGTCATCACATTGTGAGAACCTTTTTGTTCAGGTGTTCCACTTTCCTTGACCCTGATTTAGCTAGATCTCCCTTCATCTTTGTTTTTTCTTGCATGCTTACCCCAGATTACACTTTAACTCCAGGCTCATAAACCTGTAAATATGCAACTGGTTAGCAGGGGAAAGGTGAGAGGGTATGAATGGTTTGATCTAGCACATCCCCACTATTGGAACAGGGATATGTGCCTGCCCTCTAGTTTATGGAAAGGTAGCACCGTATCTATAAACAAAGATGCTCTGTGACATGAAAAAGAAAATTTAAATGAACAGGAATATTATTTTTCTAACTCTAGGACAACATTTTCTTCTGGCCAGAAATGGATTAGGCAATTCATCTAGCCAGTGCACCTCTGCAATTAGATCCCTGCCACATGGAGATGCTTTAGCACAAATGTTCCATGGGTCTCTGAGTTCTTTCATATGGCAAACCTCCTTGTGTCATACTCATTCATTCAATGAGTGTTCGTTAAGCCTGTCCTCTGTGCCCAGTGGTGTGCTATAGATGACAAACAGTCCCAGCCTCAGAAAGGGCCACAACGTAGCGGGGAATTGCAGTATAAGCAAAAAAATCGTAACGTGACATGGAATATGCTATGAAAAAATCATGAAGAAAAGTGCTAAGGCTATGCAGGAAAGTGAGCCTGTAACTACCTCTAATTCAGGGAAAATAGGGTAGAGTCAGGCTAGCTCCCCTCCCTATTTGCCCAACAGCAGGCCTCAGAAGCAGGAGGCAGACACCTTTGGCTCCTAATTCCTGATTCATTTCTCATTCTCAACAGCGGACTGGGGTATGTTGAAAGGCCAGAGAGATAGGTGTTTAAGTAAAATCCAGTATTTTCACCCCTTTGAATTCTAGTGCACAGTAAGCTTGGCAGTCACAGAGCCCATCCCAGGTATGGTGGCATTTCACCTCAGAGAGGGGTACCAAATGCGGCACTGAGCAAATTCAAAAGCTTTATTTCCACATGGCACTGCAGATTCACAGAACTAATTGGGGGCTTTTTATTTTCTAAAGAATTATTTGTGGGGCGCCTGGGTGGCTCAGTTGGTTAAGCGTCCGACTCTTGATCTCAGCCTAGGTCTTGATCTCGGGGTCGTGAGTTCAAACCTGTTCAAGCCCTCCACGCTGGCATGGAGCCTACTTAAAAAAAAAAATTATTTGTGAGAAGCATTGACATGTCGTGAATGTGGCTCATGGTCTGAGTCAGTTGCCTCCCTTAAGAGCTTGGTGAGAAGCTGAGTGAGGTGCTTTCCAGTCCTCTCATGTGTAACAAAATAGAAGCCTCTTACGGGGTTTAAATGTGGCTGAGAAAGGAGAAGCATTTCTCAAACTTTAAAATATTATGCAAACAATAATATTTAATATCTCTTTTTGCTAGTTATCACTATTTATGTTCCCAAAGGCTTTCATACACAAAATCCCACTAAGGAGACCAATGGTGGGTAGATTGGTCTTTAGAAGATATTTTGGAAAAGTACATCAGCTGCTCTGAAACATGAACTCTTCTTCTGTCCAGATCACATTTTCAGCAGCTTCCAGAATAGGAGTTCCTGATGACATTCCAGTAGTCAATCTGTGCTATGTAAATGATAATCTTTGGAAAAAAAAGATGCTGCTGATCATCACCAAAAATAATTGGACTTGTCACCTTTTTTCTCTATCTACTTAAAACTTGAAAACTTAAAAAAAAAAGCCTTTTTGGAGAAGATTTTTTTCCCCTTTTGAATATGAGAATTGTGGCCCAAAGTTCAATCCAAACCAAATTTCAAATGTGAAATTATAACCCCTACCTCTGAGTGGAAACCGTGGAGCCCCTTAGCCAGAATGGCAATTGGCAGTTCTACCTTGGTCTCCTAGGACACATGCAGAGGGATACCAACCAAGAAAAAGAACAGGGAAGGAACATGAGGGGAAATGCTAAAACCATCTGTCCAGAGTGGGGTTTTATAGGCTGCTAGTACAACAGGGTCCTTCTTGTTATCTTAACTAGAGTCCAGTCTCTCTCCAATGACTACATTGAAAAGGAGAAACAGCAAACCTCTCTTACACTATTGATTTCAGAAAGTTAGTGTTTTTCACTGGAGGGAATATCAGAATGGGCATCAGAACATTGTGTTCTAGCCCGGCTCCCTCATTAATACACTAAACACTTTATAGCAGACCCATTGCCCTCTCTACAACCAGGAGCATCATCTGTAAATGTAGGTATTAACGGTTACACCTACTTCAGAGGTCACGGTGAGGAAAACATACCGCAGTGTATACAGTATTACTTCAGGCTTCCTACACTAACAGGAGCGACCCGGGACTAGCCCCTCTGCATACTCAGATTCTAGGGTGCTGGTGAGGAGTGAACACAGTTGAGACCCTGCCTCCATTCCTCTTTCCCTGAGCCATGTCCAAGGTAGGGGAGAATGATCTTGCATTGTGGGCACTAACATAATTCTCCTGTGGTCTGTGCCCACCATCCTTGCCTTCAGATGGCCCAGACAATGCCAGCAAGATAAGCCTGTCACTGTCTCAGCCTTGTCCACCCTAGTCCAGGAGCTGTGGTGCCGGGGGCATGCCCTGTGCCTGCAGGCTGAATGCGTTAGCCACTGCCAACCTGTGGTCTTGGTTATGGACCAACTCCTATTACTCTGGTCCACAGTCCCAGAGGTCATTTTTATTTTCTAACAACAGTTGAGCTTGTTCATTTTGAACTTCCCGTTCTCTGAAAGAGAGAAATTGGTTTAAACATGTAGACAAATATGTAGGTTCAAAAGTTGGTTATAATGAGTTTTAAGTAAAAACAGAGAGGTAAATGGAAAAACAGAGATAAATGGGAAATCATCTGATAATTAAAGAATTATCTGATAAAACAAAATTTAAAAATTTAAATTTAATAAAAGATAAAGCAAAATTTAACAAGTACCTTTTCTGTCTGACTATGGAAGATAAAAGTCTCTGGCTGCAATTGTGCTACAGCAAAAACATGTTGATTTATTGGTTTGTTGTTCCATTAAGTGGCCATCAATATGCTCTTTTATGGGGCATGGGTCACCACATGGGGGTCTTAGCTGACGATATGCTTTAGCAACAATTATGCAGTAAAATGGATTAGATTTCTTATTATGCCATCCTCTGTTCATGGCTTCTTTCTTCTTACCTTTCTTCCAAAATACATTTATGTATAACATATGTGTGTAGTCTTCAAAAGAGCCTAACTTATAACCAGTGCAGGCATAGGTACAAATAGAAACTGCCCCAGTATTTACTTGTGGATTATTTTCTACATTTTTTCCATTTCTAAATCCTCCCAATAGACCAATTTTCTTTGGTAACAGAGAATATATTTCTCTTTAAGTTTGTAAAAGGAGCTACATAAAATTCTCCAGACACATGCTTAAAATGTGTGGTCAAACTGGCATCTACACTTGGAAATTGCCCGTGGTGGGGAATTTTTAAGTTTGTCTGATGATACCTCAAAGAGATTTTTAAAAAACGTAACATTAGGCCCTCAATTATGAATTGTTCCCACATTTTAGATCCACCCAGTGGACCTTTCAACTTTGTGCTGGTTTTTTTTGTTGTTGTTATTAATGAAAAAATCCACTATTCATTTATGAAACCTGGTTCTTCTTAGTGTTTTGACTTTAGAGAAGGACTTAATTTAGAAAGTTAACCTGTGGAATAAACTGTGTCTCGTGTGAAACCATTTAGAGACAGATGGGTTTTTATAATATGCACTATGTGTGATCAATTTTATATTTCTCCGAAGAGTTGCCAGATTCAATGGATCAAAAGGCCTACTGTTAATGCAAAATTTAAGCTATGGAAGACTTGCTTTTCCAAGCACTCAGAATTTCCCTTCATAGCCTAGAGTCCTCTGCTTTGTTGATCCAAGGTGTCAAACACTGTAGCAGTTACCTGATGCATGTGAAGATTAAAACACCGCTAAAACACAGCTGAAGATTAAAAACCACTGAAGCACAGTAATTGATGGGAAAGTGAATGACCCAGGCAGGAAGGAGGAAAATAAACTCACTTGTCTATAAAGATATTAAAGAAAGAAATTGTGGGAAGTAAGGTAGTCTACTTCACATATCAGATGGAGCCAAAATTAATTTGCTTAGAAGTCTGCAGACAGATACTAAGGTGCAGTGATTAAGAGCCTGGGCCTTGGGGCGCCTGGGTGGCTCAGTCGTTAAGCGTCTGCCTTCGGCTCAGGTCATGATCCCAGGGTCCTAGGATCAAGTCCCACATCGGGCTCCCTGCTCTGCGGGGAGCCTGCTTCTCCCTCTCCCACTCCCCCTGCTTGTGTTCTCTCTCTCGCTGTGTCTCTCTCTATCAAATAAATAAATAAAATCTTAAAAAAAAAAAAAAAGAGCCTGGGCCTTGCTACCAGACAAATAATGGGCTCTTCAGATTACTAGCTCCATGGCTGTGGATCTTTGTTTCTCTGTGGCTATTTCCTCATATATAAAATGGGAAAATAATTTTGACCTTAGAGAGTAATCATGTTAATTAAATATAAACAATCTTCGTAAAACTCTTAACAATACCTGACATTTAGTGCTCAATAAATAGGGAGAAGTTCAGAAAATGTCGGTTTTATTATAGCTAGGGACTATAAAACAATTTATCCTTTACTCTTTTTGTAATCAGTGTTGAAACATTATTTGCCTACCATAAAATTCACCCACTGTTAAAGTATATAAGTGAATGATGTTTTGGTAAATCTATAGAGATGTACAACCATCACTGCAACCCAGATCATTTTAGAACATTTTCATCACCACAAAAAAATTCCCTCTTCTGTCTGTTGGAAGTAGATCCCTGCCTAGACATCTAACCACTGATCTGCTTCCTATCTCTGCATATTTGCCTTTGATGAACATTTTATATAAATGCACTCCTAAAATATGTTGTCATTTGCATCTGGTTCTTTCATTTAGCATAATATTTTTGAGATTCGTTCATGTTGTAGCATTTATCAGTTCCTCATTCCTTTTTATTGCTGAAAAAAATTCTATTAGATGGATATATCACATTTTGTGCATCCATTCACCAGTTGTTAGGTTGTTTTTAGTCAGTTTGGATTGTTCTAGCTTTTGGCTGTTATGAATAATGCTTCTGAATACATTCATATACATGTCTTTGTGTGGACATACAGTATCATTTCTCATGGGTAGATTCTTAGAAGTGGAATTTCTGGGTTATATATTAAGTTTATATTTAACATTTTAATAAACTGCCAAACTGTTTTCCAATTTCTGCACCATTTTATGTTCCCACCAGTTATGTAAGAGGGTTCTAGTTTCTCTACATCCTCACCAATGCTTGGAATTGTCTTGTCTTTTTGATTATAGTCATTCTAGTAGGTGTGTAGTAGTGTCTCATTGTGGTTTTAAATTGCATTTCACTAATGAGTAATGGTGTAGAACATCTTTTCATGTATTTATGAGTAGTGTATGTATCTTTGTTGGTAAAATAGCTTTTTAATTCTTTTGTCCATTTCTTTGCCCATTTCATTGTTTGTATTATTGAGTTGTAAGAATTCTTTATATATGCTGAATACACATCCTTTATCAGATGTGTGATTTGCAAATATTTTCTCCCAGTTTGTGGCTTATCTTTTACACTCAAAAAGACATGAATAAGAAAATAAAAAGTTTTAAATTTTGAAGTGAAAATTTAAAAATTCCCCAATTTTATCACTTTTTAATGGATTTAATGGATTATGCTTTTGGTGTCATATCTAAGAACTCTGTCT
Source organism: Mirounga leonina (assembly GCF_011800145.1). Classification (NCBI taxonomy): domain Eukaryota; kingdom Metazoa; phylum Chordata; class Mammalia; order Carnivora; family Phocidae; genus Mirounga; species Mirounga leonina. Next base: position 22,954,773 of record NW_023270447.1, read on the forward strand.
AATCCAAGGCCCCAAAGATTTTCTCCTATTATTTTTCCCAGAAATTTTTTAGTACTAGCTCATAACTTTATTCTGTGATCTATCTGGAGTTAATTTTTGTATAAGGTGTGAAGTAAGGATCTAAGTTCATGTTTTTGCATGTGACCATCCAATTTTTTTCCTATACTATTTGTTGAAAGGGCTATCCTTTCCCCACTGAATTACCATGACACCTTTGCTGAAAATCAAATGACCATACATGTAAGGTCATTTTCTTTAATTTCTCTCAGCAGTGTTTAGTAGTTTTTAGTATACAAGTCCATCATTCATTTTGTTAAATTTAGTTCCACATACTTTATTCTTTTTGATGCTGTTGTGAATGTAATTGTTCCCTTAATTTTATTTTAGATTGTTGATAGTATAGAAATACAGCTAATTTTTATATATTGATCTTGCATTATATGTGCTTGCTAACCTATTTATTAATTCTAATAGGTTTTAATGGATTCCTTGGTATTTTCTACATATAGGGTATGTTTTCTGCGAATAATGACAGTACAATGTTTTCTCCAACATAGAATCTTCATTTTTTTTCCCTCCATTATTTCACTCACTAGACCATCCAGTGCAATGTTGAGAAGAGGATGTTGAGAAGAAGTGGTGAAAGGAGACCCCTGGGTTTCCTAAGGAGAAAGTGTTTTAAAAGTCTTTTCACATTAAGTATGATGTTAGCTGTGAATTTTTTGCAGATGTCCTTTATCAGGTTGTGGATATGTCCATATAGTCTTAGTTTGTTGGGAGTTTTTATTATAAAAGTGTATTGGATTTTTTCAAATACTTTCTTTGCATCTGCTAAAGCCTTCATGGTTTTTTTTTTTCTTCCTTTATTCTATCAATCTGATACATTACATTAATTGATATGTTAAACCAACCTTGTATTGCTGACCTCAATCCTATGTGGTTATGGTGTATAATCCTTTTCATGTGTTGCTAATTCCATTTGTTACATATGGTATCTATGTTCATGTGGAACATATTGTTTTCATTTCTTCAGCTGTCTCTTTCTGGCTTTGGTATTAAAGTAATACTGGCCTCCTAGAATGAATTGGGAAGTATTCTCCTCTCCATTTTCTGAGAGTTTATGAATGATTGGTATTATATTTTCTTTAAATATTTGATACAATTCACTAATGAAGTCACAGAGACCAGGGATTTTCTTTGTGAGGGGATTATTAATTGCTAATTTAATCTATTTTCTTGTGCTAGGGCTATTCATATTTTCTATTTTTTCTTGAGTCAGTTTGGTAATTTGTGGCTTTTTAGGAGTTTGTCTACTTCATCTAAATTGTCTACTTCATCACATTGTCTAATGTGATTATTTTTAATTTCTCTAGTTAGTAGTGATGTCCTCTCTTTCATCCTTGATTTTATTAATTTCTGTCTTCTCTTTCTTTTACTTGGTCAATCCAGCTAAAGGTTTGTAAATTTTATTGATCTTTTCAAAGAGCCAACTGCTGGTTTCATTGATTGTATCTCTTGGTTTTGTGTTTTCTATTTCATTCATTTATACTTAAATCCCTCAGAAACCAACACAATATTCCAAAGTCTCTCCTTTCCCTCACCATTCCCTTTAGTCTTATAAATCGTACTTCAGATTCATTCAGAAGATTTCTTTGAACCAACTGAACCAAAGAGAATCCTGGAATATGGTGTTGGAGGATATAAAGGTGCCTCAGGCTTTCTCCAAAGGGCTTTTTAAGTCTCTGAACCTCCAAATCATTCTCCTGCCATGTACAAAGCTTTTAAGTTATTTAACCTCTATACTCAATCCAATTCCTCAGATAACCTCTCCAAAACCTGTTTTTCATAAATAGCCCATTCATGTCTCTTCTTACAATTCTGTTTTGAGGAAGTCCTTTCCTTAGCAAGGCAGTGTATAAAAAAATAATCTGGCAAAGGTAAACATGATATATAATCTGTGAAACAAAAGATTTTTATCTTCAGCTCCTGTTTCCAGCAACTCATAAATCCACTCAAAACAGAAAAAGAATAAATGAAAGTCTTCTTGTCCCTCTGTTTACAAACTTCTGAAGGAAGCCAGTGTTTTGCTCTTTTTCTGCTGTTTTGAGGGTCTGTTGAGAGCTGCTAATGAAGTCAGTTTCCATCAAGAGCTTCTGCTTAAGGTTGGAGAAGGTAGAAAGGGACTGGTACTTTTCAAAGCACTTGACAACTGGTACCAGAAATGTGGTAAGATAAATAGGGTGATTACATGTCTGCAGGTTACGAGCATAGTTTTTTTAGGAAGCTCTCCAACTGGTCAAGTTTTTCCAAGGAAAACACCAAAGAAAGGAGCAAACCAACACTACTTAGGAAAGTTTCAAAATAATAGATCTAGACTGCCCCCTGGAAAAATGGCTTCTTGTAAACTAAAAAATTTTAGTCAAGACAGTTAAGTGCTTGATGACCACTTTGGCTACTTTCTCCTCCCTTCTTTAGTTTCAAGAAGAATTTCTTAATGATCTTGATGTATTTTACAAATTGATCAATGATGCAGAAATAATTGTCAAGCCCTGCCTTCCCCCATACTATCCTGTGATGGTCGTGAAAGATCTGCATGCTGTGAACAAAGCGTGGCAGGTCACAAGAAGCAATTTCTGGACCTGAAGGAGGGTTCTAGAATTAGTGTATGAGTCCACAGGTGCCTGGGAGCCTGCTGAGTGGTCTTCCATGGTCCACATGGGTTTCTACTCAGCTCCCTGCTTAACATTCCGTGTTTTCCTACCTACCTCACTCCTTCCAGCCCCCTCCCCTAGGAGTTGGCTCAAGCTTCAGGTTTCAACCTGGGCACAATGCTTAATATCCTTCAAGCCTCGTGTGAAGATGAGCCCCACCTCAGCCTAGAGAGCTCTGCAATATCATTACCAGACTGAATTAGATAGGCGGTGAACATCCTTATGATCTGGATGATCTCACCTCTCTCCCCTAACTATCAGTGGTTACTCCCATCACCCTAGCAGCCCACAATGTAGCGTGGAACTCCTTACTGAGGCCATACACAATATGACTACATCCAGAGAGAGTTTTACGAAGCTGTAAAGCAGAGTTCTGCTGACTCTGGAGGGACAATGTACTGGGTTTTGGGAATGTCAGTGGGCTCAACAGTCCTTGTTTTTTCCCTTCAGGGTTTAGGAGCAAATCAGAGAAACCCTTCTGGCTCTAACAGAAAACAAGATTTTAGTGGAGAGGCAGTTATCTTCTTCACCTAATGAGCCCATAGAATAGAAAGCCAATTCAACATCCAGTATTCTACTGTGCAATATTAGGTTTCAATAGTAGCTACACAGTGTAACCACACTAGGCACTGGCCCAGCAAATGAGTCCCAGAATATAATCAGGGAAGTAGGACTTGCTGGGAGTAGAAGCTGGAAGGAATTAATGACAACTCATGGTAAAGGGGGTAATGCCAGGAAGACTGGAATATAGTGTAGGAAGGGGGCATCAGGCGCCAGGATGCTACCTCCCTGCTGCTCTTCAACCCTGCCCTGCCCAGTGCTTTACTGCAGAAGCCTGGCATGTGATGGAGCCCCTCGGTAGCTTTCAGAATGAAAGAGGCATGGCTATAGTCTGAACTGAAATGTTCATGATCACAATCATAAAAGGCGAACACTTAAGAGAAATTTGTGGTGAATTTTCTGAAGAGGAATTTGTGTGTCTGCCTGGCCTGTAATGAATCTGTCTGCTTCTTTCTTGAGTGCTAACCAAGTGAGCATCTGCATGACAGAACACCAAATGAGATGCTCAGTGGAAGCCCTCAAGGGAATGCTGACAATTGAAAGTGTCTTTGCCCCTTTAAAATATGTCTGGGTTGACAAAGGATTTGTTTGGTGGTGGTAAAAGATTCAACTATAGGGCCAACAGCTCTCTTCCATTGAAAATAGTTTACTTTCTGGTGTGGGATTCCAAAAGCCATTTTCTTCTAGTTTCTGTTGCAGTATTGCAAATATGTCATGTCCTGTCTGCCAAGAGACTGTCCCTCTGCTCATTCCTCCATGAGCTATTGTGTGTTGGGTCACTGTTTACATCCACATGCAGGTGTGTGAGACAGGTATATTGCCTCCCAGAGTTTATTGCTTTAAACTAGTAATGGAGGTCTCATTTGAAATTAAACAAGTGAATAACAAATTCTACCCCTTTCACAAAGCAAGCACTAAGCAAATGCATGTTATAAATTTTCATCACAGAGCAGACAGAGATGGGCAGGTCTGTGTCATCGTAGAACCATATACCTTTAGAAATTGAAAGGGACCTGGTAGGTCCTATAATCCAGCCTTCGCCTTGGCAACCTCCAGCTTAAGTTCATAGGGAAAATGTGCTTTTTAGGATTTGGGAAGTTTCAAGTCAGCTATGCTTGTTTTAAGGAAGGAAAATGTAAGTTTCTCCCCTTCTTTTCATTGGGTGACTACCGAACTGCAAGTTTCCATCCTAATGATGAAAGTGCTGTCTCTCTCCACCATCTGCCTGCTGTATTCAGGGTATTTAGTTCTTACCTAGAACTTATTTTATATGGTCTTGATTATAGGATTTTACAAGTACATATATGGTCCTCCTAATTAATTTGAAAATATAAGTACATTAACCCTAGCTGTGTTGGTGCCCCCCACCCCCTTCATTTGGTCAGCTGGTCTATGGAAAGTTTTTTTTTTTTTTTTAATTTTTATTTATTTATTTGACAGAGAGAGACACAGCGAGAGAGGGAACACAGGCAGGGGGAGAGGGAGAGGGAGAAGCAGACTCACCACTCAGCAGGGAGCCCGATGCGGAGCTCGATCCCAGGACCCTGGGATCATGACCTGAGCCGAAGGCAGACGCTTAATGACTGAGCCACCCAGGCGCCCCATATGGAAAGTTCTTAATTTAATTTTTTACTCCTTGAACAGATCACATTTTTTCCAGATACTTCTGAAGGAGTAGGTCTTTAGGATACCTCATAAAGAGTTACCCACTATCTAACTCTGACCTCAAATAAACCTTATAAACCATCTGGGTCCTTGTCTGCAACATGATGATGCATTTAGATTCATTTAGTGCTTCTCAAGCCTCTTCACTTTGGAACCCCTGATAACAGAGGAAAATGAGTACCTATCCCGTTAGCTTGAGCCTACCTGCTGCGAGCCTAAATTTTCTTTTAAGTCTCACATTTTGTTCTTTAAAATACAGGTAAATATGCATTGTATGGTGCAAAAATACTTTTGCACCAATCTTTAAGTCAAATTAAAACTCAGGAAAGCTGCATGACGTTTATTAATGGCTTTAGGCATCCCTGGTGTTGACAGATGCTCTTCAGATTGAGGGGCACGAGTCATCACTTCTATAGTCTTATACTTTATATAGCTGTTTCTTGTAAGCTATATAACATAGACTACCTACTATATGCAAGGCATATGGCCAGACTCTAGTCTTGAACTAAGGCATTATATACCACTGCTACCCTGAGGCTCATTACTGGCCGTGTTCAAGACACAACCGTCACACAGAGTAGTGTGTCAATAACTATTTAGTGATGACCTGGTTCCATGGGTCCCCACAGCCCAATAGTGGGATTTTCAGATCAAGGCCCTGGACCCTCGGAGACAGATGACATTGCCCTGTCCACAGGAAAGGAGGGCTGGGGATGGGACTTTGAACTTTGCCTCATCAAAACCGCTTGCTCTTGTCTGTTTTATGTAGATTTAAGTAGATTTTTACTTAAAGCTTTTTTTTTTTTTTTTTTTTGTAGTTGTCCTTTATCCAGTCAAGAAGTTCCCTCTGTTCCTAGGTTTCTGATAGTTTTGGCCAGTAATTGATATTGGATTTTGTCTAAAATGCTTTTTCTGCAACTACTGAGATTATCATATAATTTTTAGTTTTTAGTTTGTTAATATTGTTACTTACATTTATTTATTTATTTTTAATGTTAAACCAACCTTATATTCCCGGGACATATGTGTTATTCTCTTTACATATTATTGGATTCAGTTTGCTAAGTTTTGTTGTTGTTTGTGTAGTTTTCTTATAATGTCTTTGTCTCCTTTTTGTATCAGGGTGTGACTTCATATAACATGTTGGCATGTATTCCTTCCTTTTCAATTTTCCAGAAGAGTTTATACACAATTGGTGTTATTTCTTCCATAAATATTTACCAGCAAAGCTATCTGGGCTTGGAATTTATTGTGTGGAATGGTTTTTAACTACAAAATCAACTTAGTTAATAAGTATAGGGCCAAAGAAGTTATCTATTGCTCCTTGAGTAAGCTTCGGTAGTTTGTCTTTGAAGAAATGTATCCATGTCATCTAAGTTGGCAGATTTATTGGCATGAAATTGTCATAACAGTCCCTTATCGTAGTTTTAGTATCTGAGGAATCTGTAATGATGTCGTTTCTGTACTCCTTGATGTTGGTAATTGGTATCCTCTATTCTTTTCCTGATCAGTCTAGCTAGCAGCTTATATACATTTTATTACTCTCAAAGAACCAGTGCTTGGTTTAAGTGATTTTTCTCTAGTGTTTGCTGCTTTCTATTTCAATGAGTTCCTCATTGATCTTTATTATTTTCTTTCTTCTGCAATTAACCTGGGCTTCATTTGCCCTTCTTTTTCTAGTTTACTTGGGTAGAAGCTGAGGTCATTTTTGATTTGAGACTTTACTTCTTTTCTAATATAGGCATTTAATACTATAAATTTCCCCCTCAGTACTGCTTTAACAGCATCCTACAAATTTTGATATGTTGTGTTTCCAGTTTTATTCAGTTCAAAATATTTTTTTAATTTCTTTTTTGTTATTCTTTGACCCCTAGGTTATTTTGAAGTGTGTTATTTAGTTTCCAAATATTTGGGGATCTTCCAGATATCTTTCTGTTATTGATTTCTTTACACACAAGCACTGATCATCACAGACATTCAGCTGAATGCTCAAGGAGATCCCTCTGTAGATTTCCAGAGTTTTCTCTCCATGTAGCTATGTCCTCTCTAGTACTCTGTCCTACCAACTTACTGCTTTCCTCTCCCCAGGTTTTTAGCTACATCTCCTTACCTCAGGATGTCCTTTGGGGGCCTCCCCGGTTTCCACTTCCTACACCGCATCCAGGAAATCCTCTCAAAGTATAAAGCTGGGGTAATTATAGGGTTCACACCTTATTTTCTTCCATCTTTCAAAGACCACTATACTTCATTGCCTGATGCCTAGTGTCTTGAAAACTGTTATTTTTTATATTCTGTCTGTTTGAGCAGGAGAGTAAGTCTAGTTCCTATGTCTTCATCTTGCCTTGAAGCAGAAGTCTGGCCTGTGTTTTTAACATTTATTTTCATCCCTTGCTGCATCTAGGACAGTACCATTTGCATGAAGAAAAACTCCATGTGTACAGAAGTATACAGGAGTCAGAAACAAAAGGCCTGGGTTCTGGTCCCCTGTGTTTGGAATAACAGATTATGTGTCCTCGAGCAATCACTCACCATCTCTGAATGTAGTCATCTATCCTGTCCAGTCTAATAATAGTAAGAATTACCATTTAACGAGCATATGCCATATGACAGGCACTGTGCTAACAGCTTTGCCTAATTATCTCATGTAATACTTATAAGACAATTTAGCAAAGATTATCTAATTTAATCCTCCCAGATTCCTATGACTTAAATTTTATTAACCCACATTTCACAATGAGGAAACTGAGCCTTTGGCCAAGTTAGGTATCTTGCCTCAGGTAACTCATCTGGTAAGTTCTGTAGCAGGGTTCAAGCCAGTCCACGACCTATATCATATTGAGACAGGCTTGACAGGCTTGTGAAAATTATGAGAAGTAATGGATGCAAACACGCCTTACAGAATGTAAAGCTTAGCAAAAATTAGTAATTATTTGGTAATAATAATTCACTATCAATGAATTAATTTCATTTCTGACTATTTCTATATATACCTCTAGAGCAAAACAAAACACAGCTGTATTCCCAATTTTGAGAAGATAGCTTAAAGGACTTCATGATATTTTATTCAGCATGTTTATAACTCATGAATTATAAGCAAGATGAATTAGAAGTTTGCTTCACAGATTTACTAAAAAATGAGTAATATTCGCACTTATTGCCTTGAATCAAGATTGCACAGATACAGGGCCCAGTCCATTGAGGCCTTTGATTTGCTACACTGTGCTAGTTAGTGAAGGACTCAAATGAAGATAATGTTTTATCTTGTCATCTGCTTATCAGACACAGCTGGAGCAACAAGTCCACTCTGCCTGCCAAGCAAACTTCAGGCCAAATGAGGGCCTCTGCTCCACGGCGGGGAAAGGATATGATTTGACATGATCCAGGCGACATACTTTTGGACTGGCTTGCAGGCCATTTCACATTATGTTGTAAACAGTTTAGGAATCCGCAGTCTCATCTGAGGTTACATATGGAAAAAGTGTGTTGTGTTGTTGAATGAACTGTGCAAATAAGAGGAGGGGGTAGCTGGCGCACTCCTTTGTGTCTATGCAGGAATGCTGACTTTCCAGTGTTTAACAAAGGGATCTCAGACTTCTCCTTAAGTGGCCCAAGTCACAGCTGGGGTCACTAGAGGGAGAAAAGATGCTTTATAGAGCATAAACAAACAAATAGAAAAGTCTTAGAGGATGGGTACTTTTTAAGGTCATGTTCTCAGGTCAAATAGCTGATGGCACAAATCAGTGCAGTGTGTTCAATGTGTTCATGTATGAAGCTGCTGAAATTCTGAATTCTCCTCTGAAAAGACTATAGTGACAAACTGGAATGTTATTTATTTATTTTTTACTTTGGAAATGAGAACCTGTCTGTTTGCTGGTTGGTTTTCCCTTTAGCTTCTAATCCTGTCTGGCAGAACAGGCTGTGCATAGAATGGATTCCTATCCATCTCTCACCTCTGGTCCTACAAGCTGTCTCATGCTAAGAATTTGTCTAAGGACAAAAAAGTCAGGCAAGCGGAATTATATTTTTCAACCAGAAAATGCCAACATGCAGATTAAGAGGTCAATGCTGCCACACTTGGCCAACCAATTAAAATGTTTCTGATGAAATAATCCCAGAGTTGTCATATCTGCATTTATTCGTTTCACTATTTTAAAAATAATTTTTCTCTTCTGCTAAAATGATACAGTTCTTTAGAAATTCTGAGCCAACCATAGTCTTTTCCCAGTGAGAAATAGTTTCAGATTTCTGATTTCTGTTTTGAAAGTTTTGGTAGGTACACTAAGGTAGTTCAGGGAGTGGATGGCTGCAGCAATGTATCTGTTGGATCATCCATGAATCAATAAATCCATGAATCATTAAAAGTGAGACCTATTTCATTCATCTTTGTATCCTAGGTATTTAGTTCAGTGCCTTGCATAGAGCAAGTACCTAGTAAATGTCTATTGTGTGAATAAATGACATTCTTTCTCCATCTTCGGTGGAAGATGACAAAAGAATCAGGAAATTATTTGCATGCTCCTTGAGGGAAACAGATCTTTTTGGGGTTCAATGATGATTCAGGTTGGATTTCTAAAGATTCTCCCAGACTTAATGATTCCATAATTCTTTTCAACATTGAGTGTTCAATATTTCATTGGATGTAGGTTGGAACATTTCTAAGCCTTTTCACTAAACTGCTTATGAGCTAGACCCAGAAAGTTACAGAGAGATCTTCTCTCATGTTAGGCTTTCCTTAGCTCAACAGTAGCAGAGCCCAACTATCTGAAACCAAATAAGAAATATTGTTGGAGTGTGAAGGGATACCTGGTAAAAACATTTCAATTCTAGAACCTATGTAGAGACAATGTGAAGTCATTATTCATCCTGGGTACACCTAGCCTTATCCTTGATGCTTTGTCTCCTGAGACTTCCATCTTGTCAGGTTTTATGAGCTTAGTAGGAATGCTTTAAAAAGGCAGTGCTGTGAAATATAGTATTGATTAATTAAGCTACGTTTCTCTTTTGCATCTTTTCATAGTTCTTTAAAGGAATATCAAAGATGATTGACACACAATATTGGAAAAAGACACAAGTAGGATATTTGTAGGTAATAAGAACAGAGAAATAAGACCTGAGATGTCAGCCTAGCCTTGCAGATGGTTCCCAGCTACCTCTGTTCTGTAGGTTGGCTATGCCTTTTTCATGCTCCCCAATGTGCCCTTCGCCTTTCATTGCTACTCTCTGCTTCTGTCTTTTCATTTTTATATGATTAGGTCAGGCGACTATAAGCAACTGCCTGTTACCAATGTTTTAGACCTGTGCTTCACAGATTTTATTGTGCCCATATTATTAAAGTGCAGATTTAATAGCCCAGGGGTCATGGGGTGTGGTGAGATTCTGCATTTCTAACATGCTCGAAATGATGCCAATTAAATCTTTGAGGGTAGACCCAGGAAGTAGTATACTGGTAAATGTTAGCAACTGGCTCTCCCAAGAAAAGTCCCTGATTTGTAGCATTTGCCAGTTTCTGTGGTGTAAATACTTCCATAAATTCAAGCAACAAACGTGATACCTCTGGACATGGAGTTGAGATTTGCTAACATTCAGCCTGCAAGTCAGTATAAAGCTGGTTTCAGCCTATGCAGGCCCTGGGCATCTGCCTTTTTTAATAGCTCTCCAAGAGGGTGAGCTATAAATGTGATTGCAAGGTGAGGCCAAAAAGGAGAACTGCTGTTCTAAAGTGAAAACTACCTCTGTTATTCAAAAATACAAATGCTTCTGTTTCTTCGCTCAAGCTTGGTGCCTGGACTATGGACGGTATCTGCCTTCTACTATGCTAACTCATTAGCCAATTTTCATTCTCAAAACCATCTTCAAATTTGCCCAATGTCATACTTCCTTTAGCACAATATTTAGTGAAGTACCTAGGAACTCCAATTTAACCCTACTCATAGAACCTACTTCTACTTCTACTCAGTCCCAGGCCACCAGCCTAGGTGTCATTCCACTCAACCCTGTCTGCTTTTGTGTAAGATAATAGAACGACGGCAGCCATGTTGTTTCAAAATCCCAGTTGAAAATTTTTCCAGTTAGAGTCAAATCATCAGGAAGAGTGGCAGCAACGTCCTGTCAAGTTTAACATCCAGCAGCTCCATTCACTTCACTCAAGTAAGCTGTGGGTCAGGGAATACATATCCTAAGGAGTCAGGTTCTGGCTCTTCTCTTGATTGTTCAATGGCCCCGGACAAGGAACTTATCCTTTCTCAGCCTCAGTTTCCTCATGGGCAAAATGCAGACAATAATTATCTTTGCTTCATAGGATTATTTTAAGACTTACATTAGGTATATAATGACATAGATAACTACAGTGCCTGGCACAGAGTGGGCACTCAATAAGTGTTAATGATTACTTTAACTGTTACTACTAGTATAATTCTATGGCTGATGATAACTTCATGTTCTAACAACTCAGAGAGCACAGAAATGCATCAGTTGAGATAGCCATGAGGAAGGAGAAAACCCAGCCAGGGTTCAAGGCTGCCTAACAGCTCACCAGCTCTGGAAACACCGAACCCCTCCAGAGCACAGCACAGCACCACAAATTTTTGTCTTATCTCACCCTTTTATCTACTCATAGCTTCAACTTTACTTTTTAAACTTTCTCACTCTCCTCTTATGGATTGAAAGGAAATTGAATCTGACATACTTCTTTTAGCCCTGTCAATACAGAAGCATTTTATATGGTGTGGTTTTTTTTTTTTTTTTTTTTTTTTTGTGGGGAGGCGAATGAGAATGAGGGAGAAAGGACCAATAATTCAATTCCTTTGTTAAGATCAGAAAGAAGTCTTGGCTTCAGTGTCTACTGGTGGCTCTCAGGGTTACTCAGAACACCAGAAGGACTATTTAAAGAACAGACAGAACACTTGTACTCAGGAAGAAGACACGAATAACTACATGAAGAACTGCTGTTTTAGCAGGAAGGGAGAGTGGACAAATGGCAAGCTCCCACATGGACACTTTCCCCCTAACTTCCCACTTAAATGAGAAGCCACTGCCTTTGAATTATAGATGTCACTTTTCTTTTGAAATACACCCTTGCTTCATGATTTATGACTATTATGCATGAGACCAGGTTCGTTCCACAGAAAAATACAACATACTTATCATAAGTGATATAATGCATTGGTCATGGCAGTTCAGTTTTGTGAGGTAGGTTATATATTTCAGTTTGCAAAGAAGCAAAATTCAGCCTTTGGCAAATGGCACCTGTTTTATCACAGAATATATTAAAATAAATTTCTTAGGCATAGGGATTTTCTCTTTCAAGGCCTGCTTAATTTTCACCTTGTCCAGACCAACTTCCTGACCCCTACTCCACACCGAAACAAACAACAAAAAAAAGCCAAAATCCTCGAACATGTTTTGGGATTCTATTTGTGCCAGTGATTATTCTGGATTCTCTTATATAAATCACCTCTAGTCAGAACTAATTACTCTCCTTCATTCTCCTCTTAAGTTCTCCCCCTCTTGTATGGTATGGGGATAACCTGGGGAAAAGGAGATTGAAAAAAGACTCTGCCTCCATCCAGGTGAAATATGATTGAGCTAAGACTATGGGAATGAGGAGAAGGGACACATTAACGAGGTGGAATTAGGTTTCAAGTTTGAGTAGATATGGAGGGAAAAGTGAGGCTGGAATCAAGGGTGAGCTCCAGCTTTCAGCCTGGATGATTCAAAATTGAGAAGATAGAATAGACCGAGGGGTCTATGAAACTATTGACTTCAGGTAAAAATAAAAGAAACTGATTATTCACTAAAATTATAAAAACCATTACAGAGAAAGGATTTAAAAACATTGACGTTTGATTAATAATGCCCTTTAATGACTTTTTTAAAAAGATTTATTTATTTTAGAGAAAGTGCAGGTGTGAGATAGGGGGAGGGGCAGAGGGCAAGGGCGAGGGTGAGAAGCAGACTCCCCACTGAGCATGGAACCCCACACACGCTCACACAACCTGAGCCAAAATCAGGAGTCAGACACTCAACTTACTGAGCCCCCTTTAGTGCTTCTTCTTCTTCTTCTTCTTTTTTTTTTTTTAAGATTTGTTTATTTGAAAGAGGGAGCAAGCAAGCGAGCACAAACAGGGGAAGCAGCAGAGGGAGAGGGAGAAGCAGACTTCCCACTGAGCAGGGAGCCTGACATGGGGCTCTATCCTAGGACCCTGAGATCGTTAGCTGAGCTGAAGGCAGACGCTTAACCGACTGAGCCACCCAGGTGCCCCTCTTTAGTGCTTTCTAATTAGACCATCAACCATCTGGATTGACTAAAGATGGAGAATTAGGCTTAGTCAAGTTTGTCCAGGAGGAACATGAAATACCCTTAGTGCCTTAGCCTGAAACTAACAGGTTCATTCACTAGATATTTCTTGAGCACTTACTCTATGGCAAGCCCTGTGCTAGGTGCTGAGCATGTACAGATGAATAGGACTCACTGCCCGTCCTGGCAAAACTCCTCAGTCTGGAGAGACAAATGTACAAATGATTAACTGTGATAAAATGTGGTCAGTCAATGATAGAGATACACTATAGGGAGGGGCAAGGCACCCTATCCAGCCTCCCACCAACCTAGGCCAGATGGTGCTACACCCACCACTGGACCTATTTATGATGTGCAAGTAGTGATCCTTGATTGTTGCCACCTTCATGCTCCTCAATAGTCACATAAGGAAGGGAAGCTGAGAGGACTTAAGTTTGGGCATTAGACAAACCTGGGTTCTAAGCCAAGATTCACACTTATTACCTGTGTGATCTTGAGCAAGGTAATTTATCCTTAGAAGCCTGAGTTTCCTCCTTTGTAAAATGGGGATGACTACTACTTCATCAGATTGTTGTGGAAATAGAACTGGTTATCTTAAGTGGATGTCATATAATAGGTGCTCAAGAAACGTCAGTTCTGAGACTATATTCCTGTTTCTCATTAATGTTTATGCAGTATCCTCCAGAAGGAATAAAATTCTATGGATGAATATTTAATAATACTCTGAAAACTCCTTAATGTAGGGTAAGCTAAAGTAAGATGAACTCAGAACACTGGGTGCTAGCAGTGTGTTTGTCTCCAGTAAGTAATTTAACCTTGGGCAAAGCCCCTTAGACTGCTGATCCATTACTTATCTCCACACCTGGACTTTTATTTTTCCAGGCCCCAGAAACTCCCCTGTTAAAAGGAGATACCTGATACTTGTCATAATAGAGTGTTTAAGGTAAAATATTTTTATTTTACTTGATTATATTATTGAATAATTTTTATTTTTATCTAAGTTGAACATGTAAATTTAAAAGACTAATAATTTTATGAGTCTTACAGGGGAAAAGTTAGCCCCTCTCCATCCTCCACCCCCAATTTCAGTCAACCACTTTCAACACTTCTGTTTCTTTGGGAGTTTACCTCCACCTATCTAAACAACAGCCTTACACTACAATTCTTCATTATTTTTGAAGTTTGAGTTATTATCTACTGACTTTTGGTTATTATCTGTTGACTTTTAGTTATTAACTATTGATATAGGAAAGAAGAATTTAATACTCCTGCCATAGACAAATACACAAACACACTTTTTCTTTCATTTTTCCTAAATAGTAGATTTTCCTATATAGTAGATCATAAATTTTGGTTAGATATTCAAATTTTACATTGTTATTCACAGTTAAGTCAGATAATAAATGTGAATACAAACAATAGCATTTCTTTCCTTCCTTATGCAATTTTTTTGTTTGTTTCCCTGAAGGTAATAATTTCATTGCTTTCCTATTTGCTTAGTTTTCTTCCTAGTACCACTAATTTATCCCAAAATCTATACAAAACTATGGATATCCTTTTAAAACATTTGGACATGTCTGATAAACTCTCAGTTTATGGAAGACCTTTCTTCTAGAGTCCTTCATCCTCTTGTTCTAAACTGGGCTAGGTACTCTAGACCTACTATGTAACTGAATTCCTGGAATCTTATCTTCTGTCACCATCCTGGGATACTTTTCCTTTACTCTAGTAATAGATTCTCTGTTTTCTGGATTCCATATCTCCTTTCTACTTGTTTTACTCCCTCATTTTGGAGAAGCACATTCTCCAGTAGTGTTTTCTGAAAAGGGAAGAATGGCTTTTGTTTTTGACACATTGCATATCTGAAAATATATTTGTTCTGCTCTAACAATTGATGAATAATTTGACTTGGGGAAGAATTACAGGTTAGAAATATTTTCCCCCAGATTTTAAGACACTACTCTTATCTTCCTGCTTCCAGTGTTGCTGTTATAGTCAGGTGTTATTCAGTAATTCCTAGGTGAACTGTTTTTTGTTTTGTTTGTAATCACTGTAAACTTCAAACATGTTCTTTTTAACTCTAGTGTCTTGAAATTTCACAGTTATATGTTTTGATGTAGGTCTAGTTTTGTTTATTGTGCTTGATTGTCAGTGGACCCTTTCAAACTGGAAATTTATCTCTCTATTCCTAAATGGTTAAAATAACTTTATTTAAATAATATTTTCTAATATGCTCTATAGTCACAAGTTCAAAAGTCACTTTCAGATTTGTTTTATTTCTTATTAGAATTACTGTTTGACATCACTTTAAGTAGATAAAAAGGCTGGAGTTAGGAGAATTGAAAAGACATTTCTCATTAAATATTGAGATACTGAATTTTCTGTGACAAGTTTTTTTAACCTGTTATAAAACAATGTCTTTACTAGGTATAACGGATAAAGAAACTAAAATTCCCTGGTTTAGGTTGTGTAACGAATAAGGTCTATCCTCTTTTCTAACATAGATACATGGACAGGAAATCCCTTTTCAACTAAACAAAATGCAGGACATACATGAATAGCTTAAATGTTTCCCAAGTGAGAACAGTTTGTCCAACAACAGAGTGTCATGGGATTTATTTCTCAGTTCCTTGGAACAATATTCCATTTTAGCAATGAATGGGTATCATTCACTCTAAGATAGAAGAATGATTAGATTTGCATTTGGAATTGTGGTAAATGTAATTTGGCTGGGGTGTACATTAACATAACCCTTGGAAAAAATGTTGATATTTACAAGTTATTAATGTCAGTTTTCATCATTGTTTCTGCCTGAAACTGTAAAAGAAAAACATCTTTTTAACAGTGAAAAAACGAGTTAAAGATGACTATATCCAGCATATATTCATAAACACAGCCTCATTTATGCACACACCCTTATTTTCATTTTACCTATTTTTAATTAAAATCTTTCTCAAAGATATTATTTATTTGGCTAACTTAAACCAGGACCACACTTTTAACATGTTCTGTTGAATATTTATTTCTTCATTTAATGCTTAGCCAACAAGTATTATATAAACTGTTCTTGGTGAGTCAGGATCATTGTTCCCCATTATTGATTATATTAGAATTTAAGACAGTTGTGCCCTCAGGCATTGTGATGCTGTGTGGTACAATCGTCCTTAAATTTAATACTTTGAGAAAATTATGCTTTTTGCTTCTGTGACTCAGTAAGAAAAAGCAAAACAATCCAATAGGAAAAAAAAAATGAACAGGCATTTCACAGAAAAGGAATAACAAATGGCTCATAAACATATGAAAAGATTCTCAATTTCTTGGTGAACAGAAAAATGCAAATTAAAACCACAGTGAATTACCACTATACACCACCACTGTAAGAAATCGGACAGAACCAAATGTTAGTGAGAATATGGAGCTATAGAATAGAACTCTCTTATACTGCTAGTAGAGGTATAAATTTGTGTAACCCTATAGAAAACAATTTTGTATTACCCAATAAAGCTGAATATGTAAATCTTTACAAGCCAGGAATTCCACTCGTAGGTAGGAACCCTAGAGAAAATGTATATGGAATGTTCCTGACAGTATAGTAACCTAAATACGTATGTTGTAGAAAATATAGGTGAATTGTGGTGTACTACACACTGTAACACTGCCCAGCAATGAAAGTTGGTATAACTATATGCATTAATATGAACGAATGTTATAAACAATGTTGGGGGGGAAGGAAGTTTCAGAGGGATACTTACAAGTATTATTCAATTTATAAAGTTACAAAGCTGGCTAGACTAAGCGTTATGTTTTATGGGGATATATAAAATTTGACGTAACTCTAAAGAAAAGCAAAGAAATGATTAAAAAATTACTCAAAGGTTATTTCCATGAGAAGAGGGTAGGTAGCGGTGTGATTACAGAAGGCCACATAGAGGGATTCAGAGGCACGGTAATGTTCTGTTTCTTCAGTATCATGCCATTCGACCAGCATTTATTACATTCCTGCTATGTACCAAGCACTGCTAAAAGTTCATGGGGTACAAGAGCCCCTCGTGGAGAATATAGTCCACAAGGAGGGACAAAAAAATGTTAAAATTAAATTATTAAATTATTATTGTGTTAAAAGGATGTTAAGTTCTATGGAAAAAATAAGACGGTGTGGGGGTTAAGACAGATCAGAGGGGTATATAGTTGGCAAAATTAAGTGGAACGATAAGGGTAGGCTTCATTGAGAAGCTGACATTTCAGCCAAGATTTAAAAGTGATAAAAGAGTAAGCCACCTGAATATCTGAGGAAGTTGCATATTAAACAGAGGGAATAACCAGTGCAGTGGTCTTAATACAATATGGCCTGGTGTCTTTGGGCAGCTGAAATGGAATAAACAATATGATCAGAGAGGTAGAGCTGTCAGTAGGGTTTTATAGAGCATTATGTGCTAGGTCAGGAACTGGCAAACTTTCTTTAAAGGGCCAGATAGTAAATATTTCAGGCGTTATGGGCCATAGGATCTCCACTGCAAATACTCAACTCTGCTGTTGTAACATGAAAGCTGTCGTAGATAATATGTAGTCAGTGGACATGGCTGTATTCCAGTAAAACTTTACAGAACTAGATGGTGAGTAGATTTAACCTCCAGGCTCTGGTTTGCCAACCTCTGTGCTAGGTGACATGGGGAGCCATTGTAGGTTTTTGAGCAGAAGAGCTAGCCTCAGGTGCTGACTTAGTCATATGAAAGGATCATTCTGGCCACTGTGTTTGAAAATAGATTGTAGAGTGTCAAGGGTGGAAGCAGGGAAATCTTTTGCAGTAATCAGGCAAGAGATGTTAGTGACTTGCATCTTGATGGCACAGTTGAGGAGGAGAGAAGGGGTCCATTTTTCTCCTTTTGAAAATAGAAGTAACTGGATTTGCTGATTGATTGGATATGAGTATGAGAAAAAAGAATCAAGGATGACTGTAAAATTTTTGACCTAAGTATCATTTAAGGAGAGGAATACCCTTTGTGGTTACACATTATTTTTAAAATTGTATGGGGCACCCGGGTGGCTCAGTTGTTTAAGCATCTGCCTTCGGCTCAGGTCATGATCCCAGGGTCCTGGGATTGAGCCCCATGTAGGGCTCCCTGCTCAGCGGGGAGTCTGCTTCTCCCTCTGCCCCTTCCCCCCTCCCCATGCACTCTCTCTCTCTCAAATAAAAAATAAAATCTTAAAAAAAAAATTTATATTGTGTTTTATCTACCTTTTATGTCTGGTATGCTTAACAGTCTCTCTCTTTCTCTCTCTCTCTCTCTTTTTTTTTTTTTTAAAGAGAACATGTTTCATCCAAGGTCTGGTGTTTTATTCAGGAGCCTGACTAACCAAATTTTACTTTTTTATCCTATTTCATAAGCAGAAAATTCTGTATTCCTTTCCTTCAATTGCATTTCCCCCTAAGCGTATGAGCTGCCAGAAATAGCACAAAATGACTAGACTGACTTGGGAGAGGAAGAAGCAAAATGTCTAGAATAAATGGAAGCCTAAAATTTAAGAAGAGAGTCTCACCTAAACATTGTGATTTTTTTCACCCTCCATTCTCCTGAAACTAATTGCATGTAAGGGGACATCAACAGCACTACAGAAAAGGAGGGAAGGGAAGGAAAATGGAAAGAAGGGTAGGCATGGGGAGAGAAGGAAAGAAGGAAAATCCAGTGGACTCCTGGCCCTGTGGAGATGGCACTAAAGCACTATCTGTAGTTGATGAGAAGAAATTTTCTGTTAGATACATTTCATTTCTCCCAATGTTACTATAGAGAAGCTCAGGAAAGGGAACAAAAACAAGATCCATTTCTGGGACCCCGTGCTGACGCTCCTGTAGGGCATTCCGTAGTGCTTTGATGACAGTGGTGAATCCATTTACAGTGAAATGATGTCATAGAGAGAGGCAAAGAACAGGGGTTCTCAGTATCATTCAAAAGAAGCAGAAGAGAACAATGTGCTTTATAGAAGTTCAAAAGATTTGTATAGACCTTGGAATTTTGAGGAAAGGAAACTATGGTTAGAAATGAAAATGATTCTTGCTCCCACAGGAATTTATAATTTAGAGGGAGGCGACTAATGCATACAGAAACAAAGATGTGAAGGAGGTGGGTGGGAATACAGAACTACTGAGGCAGTTCCTGCGAATTGGAGCATTGGTGCTCTGGTGTGGGCTGTTTCTAAATTCCAGCACCTCCTAAGGCAGAGGGCAGAGAGAATGTTTATGAACTATTTCTGGTCTAGAGCAGGCCTTCCAGCCCCCTCCCACATTTCATCTGATCAGTCAACACCATCCAATCTTAACACCCATAACATTCTGAGAGTGAGGCTCACCCTCAGCTAAGATTCCAGACCAGACCTAGGTTTGAGAGGAAATGAACTGTACCTTTCCATGACACATCTGAGACAAGGAGAGATATCAGAGCGAAAAATTCAAACTAAGCCAGAAAGCATGCTAGGGAACCCAGACAAGAAAGCCTTCAAGGAAAAATCAGTAAGAGTTCTAATCCAGGGTACAGGGTGGGCATAGGGAGAGCTGAGAGTTCAGCACTGGATTGATGAGAATGAGCCAGGATCAGAAGGGAGGTGAGAGTGGGAGCTGAGAGACTGTTGAACATCTGCTAGCATTTGCAGCTGATTTTATGGTTTTGTGTGGGTGTGTTAGCCTGTTAGCCTGGCTTAAATGTATCAAGGGTGGGGCAGCCACTTGGCACAGACTGGAACCACATGGACCTCCACTGGTGGAGTTGAGAGGCAAGGCTGGAAAAGGACTTGTAGGACTGCTCACTCCTTGGGACTGTGCACCAGAAGCAGGTGAAGACATTTTAAAACAGGAAATGTGAGAAAAAAAAGAAAAAAGTAGTATTTGGCATGACTATTCAAATATGGGCCCTGATGTGTTTCACCTTCCCCACTTACTAACTGTGTGCCTTTATACAAATAATGTAAAATTACTGAGCCTAAATTTCCGCATCCTTAAGATTGAGGTTTATACTATCCAACTCACAGTTATTGACATGAATACATATAATAATATTACATATAAATATATATAAATTATATATATATAAACTGACTTACATAGTGCTTGGTATATAATTGGTATTCAAGTATTGGTAGTCCCCCCCCAAAAAAAAATTATTGGTCATCCCCTTCTTCCTTTCTTTCTATTGTCCTGTCCCTTGACAAATGATTAAATTAGTTGGTAATTGATTATTTCATCAAGAGGTATTTGTATAAAAATGTAATATGAACTATGGACTTCAGTTAATGATAATATATTAATATTCGTTCATCAGTTATAACAAATGCACCACTAATGTAGCATGTTAATAATTGGAAATATTGTGTGTGGGTGGAAGAAAATGTATATGGGAATTCTTTGTACTTTCCACTCAGTTTTTCTGTAAACCTAAAACTGCTGTAAAAAAGTAAGGCTTGTTAATTTTTTTTAATGTATGAGGCAGGACAGGCGAAGATACAGAAGTGAAAGATATGGTCTGTGCTCTCTAGAATTTTACAGTGTAGTTGAAAACACATATACAAAAAGGGAAAGCCAGTTTGTGGAGGTAAGGCATACCTTTTTAAGAAGTTGAACAAGGGTTTCTCAACAGCAGCTCTGTTGACATTTTGGACCAGATAATTCTTTGTTGTCAGAGCCTTAAGGAGATTAGTCGTCATGTCTCCAGATCTTGCCATGTGTTCCCTAAAAAATTGCTCTTGGATGTGAATCACTTAGTTCTACAAGAACTCCTCTTCTTTCATCCCCACCTCTCACTGGTCTGTCCGCAAGTCCTGTATGATCCCATCCTTGTTTACCTTGGGTCTTATTTTGTACCATGAGATACGCCACTAGAGTCACCACCATCTCTTTGTTTAGACCACAGCACTTGAGTGCTAGATCACCCTACCTAATCTCTCTGCTTCTACGTTATCTCCTTCATTTTATTCTCCTCACAGAATCCAGTGGTTATTTAAAAACGTCAGCCCAAAGCATATCACCCCCTGTTTAAAACTCTCTTGTGCAGAGATTCTTGACAGGTTGTGCACTGGCTTCTTAATGGAAGCCTAGGAATGTTACTGATGCCTGTGCCCCATTCCTCAAAATTCCAGGCATCAGGATGCTTTTCTGAATTTTAATCTTGATACTCTACACTGACCTTTCTTTCAATTCATTAATTCTCTGTTCGCCTGTGTCTAATCTGCTGTTAAATCTATGTATGGAAATTTTAATTGCAGTTATAGTCTCTCAGTTCTAGAATTTCCATTTGATTCTTCTTTTTTATGTCTTGAACATACTAATTATAGATATTAGAGATATTAGGTACTTTAAAATAACTGAAGTACCTATAGGTTTATTTTCTTTTGACTTTTAATAATTTGGTTACTTTTTTAAAAAAACGAAGTGCCAAACATTCTGCATTAAAAATTATAGTTGGGTGCCTGGGTGGCTCAGTCGTTGGGCGTCTGTCTTCGGCTCGCTTTGTGATCCCAGGGTCCTGGGATTGAGCCCCGCGTCGGGCTCCCTGCTCAGTGGGAAGCCTGCTTCTCCCTCTCCCACTCCCCCTGCTTGTGTTCCCTCTCTCACTGTGTCTCTCTCTGTCAAATAAATAAATAAAATCTTTAAAAAACAATTATAGTTTCCGAATGGTGTTACCTTTCTCCGAAGAGGGCTAATACATCTTTGGGCCAATATATACAGAGCCAGAAGATCACAGCAATCCTGTCGAGGGCCGGTTTTAGGCTTTATTAGAGCTGGTCTATTTTCATTTTGCCTTCACTCCTGAGTGTATCCCCTACTCCTAGACGGTAGCCCTTCTGTGGCTTATGAAACTGCAAAGTATTTACCTAGGACTCAGCACCTTGGTGGGGAATTCAAACCTCCATCTCCCTAGCACTGTGTGACCACTGAAGTCTCTGCTCAGCAGTTTAGCTTTCATCTGCTGCTTTTTGCGGAGTTTCTTGGAACCTTGCCCTGTATATGCATAGCTTAGCAGTTATCCAATACATTGAGGGGAAATTGCACAAGACTTTAAAGTTTGCTTTTCTTACAGTTCTTACCTCGCTGGGATTTTGCCTTTCAAGGAAAAAAACCAGTGTGAATATGAAGCGGTATTTCCCTTCTCTCAGGAATTAGTCCCTCAAGTCCTACCAGAGTTGGTTTCTCTCCAGTGATTTCACACAGTTGTGTACTTTGTTTAGCTTTTAAAGTTATTTTCAGTAGAAGGATTTCTTTAATTCAAGCTGTTCTATCGTGTCTGGTACTAGAAGTCCTGGCATTGGGATGTTTTAAAGCTTTCCAGGAGATTCTAAAGTATAGCCAAGATTGAAAACCACTGATGGTGGTTTAACATTGTGTTTAGATTTAACAATTTGCAACAGTTTGCCTTGGCCTATAAATTCCACAAGCACCAGGGACTTCTCTGCCTTATTCATGGTTATGTCTGTATCATCTAGAACAGTATCTTGTATATAGTCAGCTGGATTGGCTAATAAACAGTATAAACATTAATATAAAAGCTAGCACAAAAAATTAATACACTGAACTGTACATTGAAAAAAGGTTAACTTGGTAAATATTTTATGTGTATTTTAACTCAATAAAAAAAGGAAGAAGATTCTAAAAAAAATAAAGCTATATTACAAAGAAATGCTCCACTTTAAGGACAAATAAGGGGCCTACACAATGCAAAGCATAATAGTTTGGAAAATGAAAAGAAGATTGTGGCCTATTAATAAAAATCTCTACAAATAAAAAATAACTTAATGTCTCACCTCTCTGTATGAGTCTAAGCTTTGAGCTATTTCTCCAACTGGACTGGCTTTACATGGAAATTGAGGTCAATAGAGTATGAAGGATGACTTTTTAATGATGCCATAAACGTATAGGTCAGTGCTAAACACTTCACTTCTGGAGTCAATGATCGCAGAGACCTTGGCCCCCCTCCCCAAAAAAATGGCTTTAGCTAATGTGAAACAATAGAAAATATATATTGGTTTCTACTACCAGTTCTTGGCACAGAGCTCCTGAAACCCTTGTAATTTCCTAAGTGATAAGAGCTCTAGGAGCATCTTTTGTTCAAATATTTGGTCTTTGATCCCAGTTCCTGACACAGGGCTCCTGAAACTCTTATAATTTCCTGATCCCAGTTCCTGACACAGGGCTCCTGAAATTCCTATAATTTCCTGGGTGATAAGAGTGCCTTTAGTTCTAAGGAGGTGACTCTGGGTGGGCTCCTGGATCAGGGATTGTCACCAAAAGACCAGGCCATGATTAGAAGCTTGGAATTTTCAGATCTACCCTCCTTCTCTTGAGAAGGGAGAAGGGCTGAAAATGGAGTTAATGATGGATATGCCTATGTGATGAAGCCTCCATAATAAGTCCAATGGTTTTGGGCTTTGTAGAGCTTCCAGGTGGCTGAACACATCCATACTGAGAGAGTGACTCACCCAAGTCCATGGGGAAGGAAGCCCCTGCACTCCAAATCCTCCCAGATCTTGCCCTATGCATGTCTTCATCTGGCTGTTCAGTCTATATTCTTTATCACATACTCGAATAAACTGGTAGAAGATGTTAAGTAAGTGTTTTCCTGAGTTCCATGAGCCACTCTAGCAAATTAATCAGTCCTGAGGAGGGGGGTCATGGGAACCCCCAATTTGTAGCCAGGTCGGACAGAAGTTATGAATAACCCGAGGACCCACTACTTGCAACTGGCGTCTGAAGGGGGGTGGGCAGTCTTGTGGGACTGAGGTTGTAACCTGTGGGATCTGACACTGTCTCCACATAGATAGTGCTAGAATTGAGTAGATTACAAGATCTCCATCTGATGTCATGGAGAATTGCTTGGTGTGGGGAAAAACCTGCATACATTTGGTGACCAGAAGTGTCAGAAGTTAAGTGTTCTATGTGAAAGTAAAAGAGAAAGAAAGAAAGGAGGTAACTGGACTGTTGTATTTTTTCTTTTATAGCTAAGAAGCGTCAGAAAACTCCAAAGAACATGGTTGGCAGTTAGAAAAATTGTAGATTAGAGGAACCAGCTGGTTTAGCATTTGAATTTGCTGAAGTGTGAACTCAAATCAAAGCCAGCTGAAATGGTAAAAACAAAACAAAACAAAACAAAACAAAACTTGCTGTCAGGATCTCAGAGCTTAAAGAGATGAGGGGAAGGCTGGGCAGCACTCTGCTCTCTTACTGCAGGTCCTACAACTTGAATTGACATTGACCTAAGAAAAAAAGCAACAGCATATTTTTTCCCCCAGATATCTGAGGCCTGCTATAGCTCCATATACTTTTATATCCCTTCTTGGGTTCTTGTTATTTGTCAGCTGGAGGGTTTTTCTGGTTGCTCAGGACCTCCGAATGACTAGTAACCGATGAGGCAATGAAATGCCTTGGTGGCACTTACCATTCTAGTTAAGGTTACTTTCATTTCTGTAGTATAAAGTTCTCCTCCTTCCTCCTCCTTGAATTTTAGTCTGCTGTGACCACTCACATACACATGTAAAACAATCTTAAAAGCCAGGGTTGGGTTGCCTAGCACTTTGTAGAGTTGGTTACCAACAGCTCAAAGGTTAAACAGTATGAACAGGAGTACAGGCATCTGGTAGGTAGCCTAGAACTGCTATTTTGGAATTTCAACTGTGATATGTAGGGATTTAATAAAATGAATAGTGGAAGTAACTTACATGGAACTGCGTTTTCCTGGGGTCCATGGAGTGAGGGGAGGCTGAGGAAAAGAAGGAGGGGATTTCTGGTTGAAGCCCAGGATGACCAGCTCTGTAGAACCCTCCTCTTTTTAGGGTGCTGACACTTCAGGGCTTCCATAATGGCTATAATCTATATTGGGCATATGTCATTGAAATGACAGCTATAGATTCGAGAAACCAGAACACTGACGAACTGAATCCATTGCCTTGACTGAAATCCAAAGACCTTTACATTAGTTTCCTAGGGCAACCATAACAAAGTACCATAAACTGGGTGGCTTAAGACAACAGAAATGTATAGTTTTTCAGTTCTGGAGGCTCGGATTCTGAAATAAGTTGTAAATAAGTCCATGTTTCCTCTGAAACCTATAGGAAATCCTTCGTTGCTTCTTCCTAGCTTCTGGTAGCTTGGTAGCACCTTTTGCATTTTCTGCAGAATTCCAGTATCTGCCTTTATCTTCACATGACATTCTCCCTGTGTCTCTGTCTTCCCATGACCATCTTCTTATCAGGCCATCAATCGTATTGGATTAGGGGCCTACCTGACTCAAGTATGACCTCATCTTAACTAATTACATCTGCAATGACCCTATTTCCAAATTGGGTCACATTCTGAGGTACTTCAAAGATATGTTAGGACTTCAACTTATCTTTTTTGGAGGTACACAATTCAGCCCATAACAACCCTCATGTGAGCAACCAGAGATGAGAAGAAAGAAACTGTTTCCTTAGTGGTGGAACCTAGTTCTATATTAATAATATTCCACTGGGATAAAGACAGGTGTCTGCATGAAACATTTCATTTTCTCTGTAGGGCTCCCTATGCTTTTCCCCACAATTGACCCCTCTCTGTTTAATGATGTGCAGAGAAGACATACCACCCAGTGGTGATAGCGCAAAGCTTTTCTTGACTGAAAAAAAGGCCTGTATTGATATTTATGGGGACTTATTGATCCAGACTTAGTTTTCTACCAGTTCCAAGGACTCAGTCTTCAGGATGAAAATCTACTATTCTGAGTGAGCCCAATGGTGGAAATGAGGAAGTAATCTTTTTTTATCTGTCTTTCCAATTTGTTTGCCAAGGTCATGTCTCCCTGTGATAGAAGCCATTCACACTTAACATACCAGCCAGTTGACTATGACTCTGAGGTTATTAGAAAGAGAGATGGGAGAGAAACTGCCAGATACATATTTTTTCTGACTGGAAGAAAAGACCACTAAGATCTTTCTTAGTAAAGAGTGTTTATCCCCAGAACTCCCTCACACACATGCACACACCCCTTGTTGGTGAATATTTGAAGTTTGAGGAGATGAAAAACAAACATCCAATTTACAGCACTGCTTTTAACCTGGATTTCTTCAAGGACAACAGCCAGCTGTGTTTGAAATTGTTAGGGACAGCAGAGAAGGATATTTACATAACAGTAGTGCTTAATTTGCATATGTCTACTCAAATTATATTGGCTGTTCTAAGGCAGCTTTAGAAGTTAAAACTGTCCTTATTTCTACTGTGAAGCTTGGCAAGCAGCACAATACAATGGAAAGAGCATAAGTTCAGGAGTCAGAAAGACATGTTGAGGTCAGGTCCCTTGAATTCTGGTTCAGAATTCAACTGGGCAGCTCCTAAGTCTCCATTTCCATATTTGTAAAATATGTAAGTCACATTTCTCAGGCTTCAAAGGTGTTGTCAGAAGAAGGTGGTCATGAAGCCCATGTTCCTAATTCAAATCCCCTAGTCATTTTCTTTAAGCTCACGAAGCTTCAGTTCCTTCATCTTTAAAATGAGGGAGGATACTAGGATCTATCTCTAGAGTGGAAGAGGTTGGTAGAGAAGGTGTTTTAGACCCTCTCTGAATTAGAAAGTAAAAATCATCCTCTTGTTGATATTTGTGCATTGACTAAATGAATTTATTGAAATGATTTTTAAGCTGAGTGATAGCTATGACTCTAAATATGAATATTGTTACATTCATACATGTAGAATGCATGTATGGTGTATTAAATAAAGAATTGTCCCTAGGCTTTAAAAGTGCTGTAGAATCATTACATTCCAGGGAGAGCATAGGTGTTTGTTTTCTCTCTCCCTCTCTGCTCTTTGTTTCCATTATCCTGTGTCTCAGAGATTTTGAATATGGGGCATGTCCTTGGCAGAGAGAGCATAATGACATTTGGAGTCTGTTGAAATCTCTATCCTGAGTAGGATTTTCTGGAGTCTAACCAAATGTCAAACATGTGATAAGTGCTTTATCAGACATGAACAGTCCTTTTACCTCTCCTCCTTCCCTCACCCCCACTTCATCCCACTCCATGACTAAAGCAAGCTCAGTTTGGAAGGGGAACATGAGCTGGATAAAGGCTGATCTGGTACTGGGTGATCCAGAGGACTGTTCCAGGATCACCTTGCCTGGAGCACTTCCTGGTCCACTCAAAGGGCACTTGGGAATAGAATGAAGTTTTCAAACCCCAGAGTGTCTTTGTGTGGTAGGGATGTACCCCTTCAGGAAACTGGACCAAGACAATCCCACCCTGAATCATTATAATAAGTCATACCACAGAGCCTTCTTCCCTCTGGACTCTGTTGGCCTTCTAGACTTCTGAACCTGTGTCCTCTTGCAATGCCTGCCCTATATTTTCAGCCCTTGTGCTTAGAGGCACAAATTCCTTTTGTATAGTAAGCTGTAAAAAGGCAGTTTGGATGTCACTTGTCATTATTTTTGCAAGGAGAATTCTGACTTTCATAGAAGCTGTGGGTTTGACAGTTTCCCAGCATTTCTGACAATCACTTTCTTTTTCTTCCACAGCTTAAAGCTACTCTGCTCTCTTTTCTGCCTCACTGCTCCATTCATTAGGAACTGTTGTCACATTTGCTTTCTCTATTTTTGATATTCACTTAAGTTAGAATATCAGACTTGTTCTTGCATGGAGTTGTCCCAAGTTAGAGAGAAAGACAACAAAGTGGTCAGGAGTAAAATCCCAAATCTTCAAAACTCTGCTAACCTGCCAAATTTAACAATTCTATGGCAGTGAATGAATAGGCTTCCCACTTGTGAATTTGGGAAGAAAGCTAATTTCCACCTCTGGATCTATGATCACATTTCATTTGTCTTGTGTGTTTAATTTAAGTTTAGCAAGTTGAGCAAGGTATCGCCCTTCTCCCCAGGGCTTACTACTTCTCGGACATTGAGTTGAGATATGCCAGTTCACCCATGAAAAATTACACTCCCCATGCTGTATTCACACTGTTTGATAGACCGAATCCTGAATATATGACCCATGTTCAGTCCTCTGCAGTGAACTGCTACAAGCCTTCCAAGGTAGGAGCAAGACCTCCTGGGATTGCCCAGCATCTAGGATCATATGGGTAGTGATAATTCCATTTGATACCTGTGTGACACTTTAGAGTTTGTAAGTATTCTAATTACCCCCATAATGTGATTAGAATAGATGCTATTACCTTACCCATTTTACTGATAACAATATTGAGGCTCAGATAGGTCACAGGGCTCTCCCAAGGTCAGGCAACAAGGAAAGAAGTGACAAAGTTATGACTAGAGCTAAGGTTCTGGCAATTTCCTTCCCTGTTTTTCTTGCTACACTTTATTCAAACCCAATAATCTGATAATGATAATCTACCACAATTAATAATCTCAGGTGTGCTTATGGTAGATAGGGGAAATGCTACTTTAATGAATAACTTGCTCCTGGACACTGAAAATAACATCTCTACATCAAACTCTCCTTTTAGAACAAGGCAAGAAATAAAATTAAAAGGAAAGAAGAAAAGAAGAAAACATGGGATGATATAACTTGGTGGTTAAGAATTCACTTTGGGCAAGTTGATGAATTTAGTAAACTTCCATTTCTTCACCTATGAAATAGGAATAATATTAGTACCTATTTCAAACATAGTAAATACTTAACAGATAGTAGCTGGAAGTATTACTATCATCATTATAATTGTAATTATACTAAAGAAAATAAAATCTTAAGCAACTCTGGCTACTCTAGTAGGTCCCCTGAGCTTTCCAAGAACACCAGAAGTCAAGCCTGGAGTTTCTCAACCAGGGCCTGTCTTTGGTCCTTTTTGCTTTGGAAAGACATTTGCCCAAAAAGGTACTGCTTACGAGGCATTAGGAAAGATGAGGAGATTGGGGTAAGGGAACAAAATGAAAATTAGCCACAGTTTTGCTCCATCAGGCTAATTTCCTTTTAAAGACACAATCATCTCTAATGATGTGTCAGCCCAATGACATGTTTGGATGTTTGGAAATTGAGTACCTTCCTACAGATGTGAATCTTGAGGTAGAGGCTGCACTGGTTCAACTGGGACCTGTGATTTGATGGTGTCAGGAGCTAGGCAGGGAGTTCAACCTCGGTCGGCTTCAGGATCTCCCAGGACATATGCTATGAGTGACTCACTGCCTTAAACACAGACACTGAACAACAGCTTCAGTGATGGCGTTGAACACAGCTCAGGGACTTCCACGGAACCTACAGCTTAAGAGGCCACATGCATATATCCTAAAGGAAGATAATGGAAGATAAAGCTAAATGAGAAAGCATCCAAATTAATTGTCCTCTGAAATTATTTTGAATTGTACAACTGAAATGTCAAAGGGCCACAGGCCTTTTAGGGTCTCCTGGGTGGCTCAGTCGGTTAAGCATCTGAATCTTCATCTTAGCTCAGGTCTTAATCACAGAGTCATGAATTCAAGCCCCACGTTGGGCTCCACACCTGCTTGGAAATTCTCTCCCTCTCTCTCTGCCCCTCCCCACCCCTAAGGGGGGGAAAAATGGCCACAGGCCTTTTTAAAGCAGTTACTAATTATTTAAGAACAGAGTCTGGGTAAGTTATTTTGCATGGTTTTTCCTAATTAAGAGATCCAAACAAAGTAGAAGGATTTAATTCTTCTGAGAGGTATTTTTGACCTGCACTGTGCGGAAAGGGTAGGGATACTGTGGCACTCATTTCCATGCCACAACTATGTGCTGGTTTGCTCTTGACGTCCTTCCCCAAGGAGCCACCTACAGTATCAGAGGGTCAGAGTTTATTTTGGATTGAATAAAAATGAGGCATGTGAGAAGCTTACACATATAACTGTTTTTGTGTGTTCGGGGACCATGGTCTCTTCTGTTTCCTCTTTAAAACCGAAGACTGGGAAACTCATCAAGGAGACAAATTCATTCATTTTAAACATGTTATATAACTCGGGATTTTGAGATCAGGAAATGAAATGGAAAAGCCATTTCTGCCATCAGGCCTGTAGCAGTCTGTGGTGGGGCTTTACTGTTCACTCTGTGCTGTCGGGGATCGTTAGCCTCTTGTGGCTTTACGTTCAAACATGTTAATGCGACCACTTGTGCTTGCTGTATCGTATCTGGATTATTTGCAGGGTTGATTCATAATTGTTTGTAGAAATTCTAAGCCTTTATCAAATTATGAAAACTGTCTAATCACTGGCATACATTATTCAGTGCTTACAAAGCTATACACTTTTAATTATGCTAATATATTTTCCAAAGGGATCAAACCTATCTGTTTTCCAGTTTCCTTTTCACATCCATTACTTACAGAATGGAGAAACTTCCAGAAGTATTTTCATTCCCTGCAGGAGATTATTTATGTGAAGAGGCATCCAGTCCAATTAGCTCTAATCCCATTAAATTAGGCAGCTATTTCTTTGGTGCCTTATTATACACACACTATGGTGTAATGACAGATGCCTCATTTGTATAACTTGATGTATTCATTATTTTGGTTTCAATTACATTTTCCCAACCAGAGTCATGCTCTTTCCACTTTTGTTTCTCACGTTTCTTATTGACCCTGCGCCTCTAGCCCCCTTTTTGAGAGATGAGAGTCAAAATGCATGCATGTAGATACAACATTGTTCCAATTTGTTTGAATTCTTAAGTGAAAACATTCACTCTAGAATTCACCATAAAGTGAAGCAAAATTCTAAAATAAGCTTTGGCAATGTTGTCATCAGGAAATTCCTATGGAAGAAAGTCTAATATCTGTGCCTATGCATGGGACACAGGCCTTTTCAGAAAGGCTGAAGCAGGATTCCTGGAATACAGTAAGTGGTCAGTATATGGTTTTTTAATGTTAAAAAAATTATTTTTGTGGCAAGAACATTTAAGATGAGGTCTACCCTCTTAAATTTTTAAGTGCATAATATAATAATGCTAACCATAGGCACGATGTTGTACAGTAGATCTCTAGAACTTATTTATCTGATATAACTGAAACTTGTGGAACTAAACCATTGGTGTCACCTGGGAGATCCGACTGGCTACAACAAAGAAAGCAGGTTTGGGGGAATAGAGTGCCTAAAGAAGAAATGTGGTACATGGTAGTATGAGGATGTTGACATCATCCCATGAGCTCACTTTGGAAAAAGGAAAAAGATAACGAGAAGAGAGAGAATTTGAAGAAATTTTTCATTGGATTGTGAATGTGGATAAAACACTACGGAGATTTGGGTTTTAAGTATCTATCTTTTTTTTTTTTTTAAAGATTTTATTTACTTATTTGAGATAGAGACGATCAAGCGAGAGAGCACAGCCTGGGGGAAGGGCAGAGGGAGAGGGAGAAGCAGACTCCCTGCTGAGCAAGGGGCTCAATCCCAGGACCTGAGCTGAAAGCAGATGCTTAACCAACTGAGCCACCCAGGTGCCCCTCTATCATTTTTTCTTTAAAATATTACATCCTTTCAGGAGTTAACACTTACCACTCCACTCTGAAGAAGATGAATAAATACTGTCTCAGCTCCAATAAGATGGGATATTCCCCAGCGTCAAACAGCAGCAATCAATATGATAAGAGCATAAGTTTTACTGCTGCATGAATCTTACCTTTCTCCAGGAAATTTGTATTTGGATGGGTCAATTTTCTAATTTCTCTTGGTCTCTACCTATTATGTTTCACATATGAAGAATGAGGCAGTGCCAATTAGGAAGAAAATAACTATGTCATCACATCAAAAAATATACCAAACAGAAATGTATGCACACGTATACCATGAAACATGTTTATGAGTGTTTATTAGCTGCTCTCCTCATAATAGCAAAAAAACACCGAGGAGAAGAATTGCAGGTCATAGGGTATGCATTCATTAAACTTTAGTAAATAATGTTACAAGTTTTTTTAAGTGGTTGTACCAATTTATACTTCCACTGGTAGTGGTGAGTGTTCCCATTGTTCCACATCCTTGCCCAAACTTTATATTATCAATCTTTTATACTTATTCTTCTGGGTTTTATTATTTTGCCTTTTGCACTAGATTCATAATCCACTTGAAATTTATTTTTGTGGATCTTTCCTCAGTCATACATCCAGATGAAAACACAGGCCAGATGACATCTTGATTGCAGTCTTCTAAGGCCCTGAGCAGAGAACTCAGATAAATGGTCCCGAGACACCTATTCCATAGAAACTATGAGCTAATAAACATGTATTGTTGGGCGCCTGGGTGGCTCAGTTGGTTAAGCGACTGCCTTCGGCTCAGGTCATGATCCTGGAGTCCCTGGATCGAGTCCCGCAT
>NW_023270447.1:22992270-23000599 GCF_011800145.1 Mirounga leonina
ATGCGGGACTCGATCCCAGGACCCTGGGATCATGACCTGAGCTGAAGGCAGTCGCTTAACCAACTGAGCCACCCAGGCGCCCCTAAGTTTATTTCTTATGTAGCAATAGAAAACTAATACACTTTCTTGTCTTTTGACATGTCCCTTCATCATTTGAGCACTTTTTACTTTATGGCCCAGGTTTAGTTTGTACTTTCTCTGAATAAACCAGGAATTAACCATTTTTTTCCAAAGGAACTCTAGTTTCTTTTAGTGGAGAATGGAATTTAGAAAATAAGACCTGGGTGCTAGGTGTACTCAATACCATTGGGGTGTCTTTTTCCTAGGCCTTCTCATTGGACAGAACTAGGGAATATGTGTGGATGTGTGTACATCACATTTATATCTATATTTACTCCTAGGTCAATCTATACATATTGAAAAACATGAGTTCATACCAAAACCCCACTTCTAATCCAGCAGCAGAGGATTTATTCTAGTTTTCCTTCCATATTTGTAACTCGCTTCTCTGACAGGGGAAACCTGTTTCTTATCTTCTTCAGTATGTTTACTTATTGGATAAACTCCTTTTGTGTGTAACCAATCTCCCATTATCTTCATTATCCTTCTCTATTTCATAGATGCCTTC
The DNA here is from genome assembly GCF_011800145.1 of Mirounga leonina. NCBI lineage: Eukaryota > Metazoa > Chordata > Mammalia > Carnivora > Phocidae > Mirounga > Mirounga leonina. The sequence goes on from NW_023270447.1 coordinate 22,992,899, forward strand.
ATCACCCTGCTTAGTCCCCACCACCCAATTGCTGAACTAGTGCCCTGTCACCCTCAAAAATACCCATTTTACTAATGGATTATGAACAAATTATCTAAGAAAGAGGTCTAGTTATTTTTGATTGAGCACCAGACATTGTATAAGAAAAATTCTAGAAAGAAGTGAGGCCCAGAGTGATTCTCTATCCCCGAGAGTATTTACATAGTTGTAAGCAGCTAGGGACCCCATAAATGCCAGTTCACCTTAATAAAAACTTGTAATTGAGATGATTTGAAACTAGACTTTCATTGGTACCAGAACCTGTTTCAAGTTGACCCTTACTTTGGTGTCTAACCCAAAGCCTATCCCTTTGGAAGTCTTTAAACTCTAGTTTTGTCACCCTAACTCCATGAGGCTGACAAAAGCTCCACTTGGCTTCTCAAATTTTCAGTTATGTTTTCCAGAATTGGAAGAAATCCCAAGGGAGAAAAGAGCTCCGAAAGTCATGCTCTCTAAAATTGTTTCTTTTAGATATTACTCCCCAAATTCTTTACTCCCTTATTAGCTCTTTGATGTATTCAAGCAATGTTTTAAAGTATATTTTGTCTATTTTGCTAGTTATTATCACTAGGAAGGTTGTTCCAATTTACCTGGTCTGCTGTTACTGGGAGAAAAGTCTCTTGTTGGTGACTTTTTTTTTTTTTGGTGGCTTCTTATTTTTAAAGTAACATATAGTCAATATTTACGGTTCTTAGCACTACTTAAGCACTTCATATGCTTTATCTCATTAAATTTTACAACCACCTGTGAGATAGGTACTATTATTATCCCATTTTACAATCGAGGATCCAAAGCTTAGTTAAGGGATTCAGTGGCTGGTCCAAGCTCATACAGCAATAAGCAGAGGTCAGCTCAGGTCTATCTGACTCCAAAGCCTAAAATTTAAAACACTGAGCTTAGCTACTCCCCACCATTAATCTTCATAGCCTAGAAACAAAGCACCCTGTAGAGGAAGTCTTAGTTATTAGCCTATTAAGACAATTTTGAAAGGAAGACAAGAACAGAGATACTTTCTTTATTTGCTTAAATCACTCTGAGAGGGCTAAAAATAGCATTCACATTTGGACCCAAGGTGCACATTTATCTTTGTTATCCAAACAAGAACTGTGATGGATATATAAAGTTAAATTAAAAGACTTAACTGGGGGAAAAAATACCATCTTAAACTACTTTGTATACTCTGTGGCATAAATTAACTCACAATTCAGAAGCTTGAATTCCTCTCTCCTCTGGTAGGAATCTGTCAGTTCACATAAAACTGTGCACTGTGACCGGATGTTAGGATGTTATAGAGGCAGACAAGCAAGATGTGTCTCACTGATGCATCTGGACAGGAAACCTTAAGTATGGTTTTCTTTTCTTAAAAAAAGAAATCCCAGCCACATATGTTTTTATTTTTCTTCTCAGCATTTGGTGTATGAAAACACAGGGCATGTTATTATAGGTAGTACTTCTCAGGAGACTGGTGGCACTTTTTAAAGATTTGAGGGGCCCTAAAACTCTTTCAAGGATGAAGATTCAGATATTTTGATCCCAGACACTTTTCTAAAATATATTTATTTGTACTCCTTTATGTACAAACTAGAAGAAGTTGGCTAAATTTTCTTGAAAATTTAGGAAAATTATTCTTTCAGAAATAGTTCATATTTTCCTATCAGCAGCATTTTATTAGTGAAGCCATGAAACTAGTCATCTGGATTCCCAGTTTCTCTGTGGGCAATTACTTTCACTGTGCCACCTTGAACTTTTAAGTATAACATTTAGTCTTCCTTCAAAAAAGTCAGAACTCTTTCTAAGATGATAACTATTCTTTCTTATGAGGTGCTTGTGAAATTTGCAAAGGATAAAGGGCTGATGAATGTCTCTTGATTCTTCCTCATAGATTGAGGCATTAAATGCTGACCCAATTATACAACCAAATGTGGAGTAATGAAAACTGTCTCTTGGTATTATAGACTTTCTTTGCATTGCTCTTTTATCTGTTTGGTTGTTTTGTTTTTGTTTTTTATTAGCTCTAACCAGCCGTTAATAACTTTTGAAAGTAAATTCGCATTTGGTTAGTAATATTTGATCATAGCCAAGTTATGTTCTACATAGACTTTAGCACTAGTAAATAAGTGGGTACAGAGGCACTTACCGACAGAGTTGGGATCTCTTTTCTTTCTGCTCCATTAGCTTCTTCTGGGAGAAGCAGCATATTAGGTCATCAATCTCATGTAGGGCTGCTTTTATTGAATTGAGCATTGGTGTAATCAGGTCTGGACTGAGACAGATGAGAGCCCTAGGTAAGACAGTAATAGGACACCTCATCAAACCAATATGTATATTTTAAGTAGTTTCCATGCCTGGGGCCCAATGCAAGGCTTGAACTTACGGCCCTGAGATCAAGACCCAAGCTCAAATCAAGAGTCAGACGCCCAACCAACTGAGCCACCCAGGCACTCCCAAACCAATATTTTTAAAGTATTTTTTTCAATAATTACTTAGTGGAGATGATGAAGAAAATGGTTTCTAATAACGGAAACAGAGTACAAATGACTTTATGTTTAAAATAAGGAATTGATTATATGCAGTTATTATTTGCAATATTTGGAATTAGACAACATGTCTCTTGGAAGACATGTTAAATTATTTAAAGTGTGAATAAAATAAATGATTCCTTCCCAGTAGATGCATCAAGCCCATGAATTATTCATATTCAGAATTTCAGCTTCAGGTACCTGAGACATGGCTGATTTCAGCTATAATTGCACAAAAAAACTTACTCATATGTACCACAAAGACTAAATTGAGTTAGGGATACAGTGCCCATTTTGATCCAAGGACACAATTTTCTTCAGCAGAATCCCATGTGGTAAGTTCAGTTTATGTTTTACCAGAAATGTATAAACTCAGGTATAAAAATTTGAGTCAACTGGCACTGGGTTTCCAGTATATCAAAGACGATGTTGAACTAGCAACCCTGGAAAATGCCTAACAGGCGGGCCCCTCACTTGAGCTCTGAGTGTGATATTATCAGCTCTACTGAGGCCTGAATACACTTATCTTTGTGAGGATACTTTTTTTTATAATATTAGACTGTGTCATCTTTATAGGGACTTAAGAGCAATTCTATTTTAGTCTTAATTCAAAGAATTACTTCTGAGCAATTGGTCTCTTTTACATTTTGAATACTATGAACTGGGCAGCTGATTAGATTTCTTTTTTCATGCTTGTTACTTAAACATTGAGCCAAATTAATAATCTATTCATAGAAAACTCATAGGCCTCTATGGGTAAAAAGAAACCATTTTTAAAATAACCTTATCCCCGGCTTCATTTTATGTTCCTACCATTGTTTTTCTTTCCTACTTTTACTTAAGATATCTTGCTTTATTTTAGGTATCCTCATAAGCTGCCCTTAATCCTTCCTGGAATGAGAAGAGGTATATATAAATAAGTCACTGCTGTTGCTAACTTAGTAAAGACCTTGTGCATTAGATTTGCAGAGAGAGAAAAGAGTTCTGAGGGAATGGAACATGATTTTGTGAACATTGGAGGGAAGCTTCCAGGGGAAGGGGGACAAAATTTGGGCTTCTGCTCAGTAGGGAGAAAGGGAGCTAACTGCGCAGAGGGAGGGGCACTCTGAAATCAAAGCTGGAAGAGCACAAATGACAAATTTGACCTGTTTCACGGTTATGCAGAGGGCGGGCCCTTGGAAACACAGAGCCGTCGGATAAGTTATTGCTGGATATGCTTGTGGAAAATTGTTGTATGCCTCCATTCTAGTAGCATCCACTCTTCTATTCATTTCTCCTGCTCTCCAAGACATACATCTGAGGTTTATGACATTGAATCACTTAACATAACTGGCTCATGAGCCTCCTTCTCTGATATTTCCCTTCCCTCTGACAGAGTGGCCATTACTTGTTCTGTCTGCCTGTTAAGAGCAAGCTGAACCACGTGTGGATCCCTGAGCCAGACTCTCTCTCCTCTGAGGGTGAAGATGCTACTCAGAGAGGCTAGTTGGACGCTGTTCATTACTTGAACAGTAATATGTGAACCAAAAGTCTGATTCTGTCAGCTCTGCTTGTGCATAGAGCAGGGAATTGATCTACAAGGAGAGACCAGAATAGGGCAGGGCACACAGAAGAGCAAGCAGCGGCAGCAGGGGAACTCCAGAGCCTGGGGCTTCCTGATTCCTCTGCTTCAGGAGGTCCAGCTGTGGCTCCTGACCCTTTCTTACCATGAGTCTCCTCTTTTCATGGTTGAGGTAGCTGTCTACCACTCAGAGGTGACTGATCCCTCATGGAAACTTTAGACCTGAAAAAATGTGCTTAGAGTATAGCACTCATCCATTTGGCAGGTGTTCCTTGAGGGCTACTATGTTTATCCTTACTCGGAATAAGCCCTCCAACCAGTATCAAGTTGCTTACTGTCTGATAGAGGATAAATCCATAAAGTTGGTTAAATGGCAATGTGGAAAAGTGTTTACTGGTACAGAACTATGTTTATAACTGTTAAATGAGTTAAGGAATTTATAAGACAGCATGTATAATACATTTATAATACCTGTATGTGTGTATATATTCAAATATGTGTATATGTACATATATGTAAATATATATTTTCTCTTTCAATCTGTACATAAATATTTGGTATATAGGCCACACATATCATACATACATCATGTATGTGTACAGAATGAGAGAAAAAATGAAAATAATGTGAGGCCTTGAAGGATACCAAAATGTTAAAAGTGGTTATCACTCAGATGATTACCGGTGACCATGGGTGGTTTTTATTGCCCACTTTTCCTATCTGCATGAATTATTTTGAATAAAAATTATAGATAACCTTGAATATATTTTAAGAAGTTCTTTAAAAATGTAAGTATGTGGGGCGCCTGGGTGGCTCAGTTGTTAAGTGTCTGCCTTCAGCTCACGTCATGATCCCAGGGTCCTGGGATCGAGCCCCGCATCAGGCTCCCTGCTCGGTGGGAAGCCTGCTTCTCCCTCTCCCACTCCCCCTGCTTGTGTTCCCTCTCTCACTGTGTCTCTCTCTGTCAAATAAATAAATAAAATCTTTTAAAATATATATATATACATATAAATATGTATTTTGCAAAATCTGTCTGCTTTATAAATCACAGTAAAAAATAAAATCAGGGGCGCCTGGGTGGCTCAGTTGTTAAGCGTCTGCCTTCAGCTCAGGTCATGATCCCAGGGTCCTGGGATCGAGCCCCGCATGGGGCTCCCTGCTCCGCGGGAAGCCTGCTTCTCCCTCTCCCACTCCCCCTGCTTGTGTTCCCTCTCTCGCTGTGTCTCTCTCTGTCAAATAAATAAATAAATAAATCTTAAAAAAATAAATAAAATCAATAATTAACATTCAAATATATATCCAATAAGAGGATGGGTTTGGGAAACTAGAGAAACAGTAATGTAAAAATGCCTTTCAATGTAACATTTTTCAAAGCAAATGACATCACTAATAAGTATAGACATTGTGTTTTGTTGTGTCATTCAACAAATGTATATTGAGTTTTTCCAAGGTACTAGGTGCTGTTCCAGGCTCTAGAGGTACATCAGTGAATAAACCTGACAAACGTCCCAGCTCTCGTGCAACTGACATTCTTTTAGTGGCAATCTTTTTAGGAAAATAGAAACAATCTCCTGGCATGTGGGAGACCTCACCTTTAAGTGTCAGGTCTCCTGGTCCATCCTGTGTAGATTCCTATGTATATGCCACAATGCTCAGCACACAGGACACAAGACCGTCATGACAGCATTCTAGCACTCAAGCAGCATTCTGTCCCAGGGAACATGCAAGTAAGGAAAGGGATAGGGGCTCAGATAGGGGGAAGCATGGGTAATGGGAGTGCATAAGAGGCAGACCTATTCTGGGCTTTATGTTGCTGGTGGGTGATAGCAAGGAAGATGTCTCTGGTTGGAGATACTCTCTGAGCAGAGATCTGAAGGGTAAGTGGGAGTTACCCAGGTGAGAAGGCTAGAAGAAGGGCATTTCAGCAAGGGAAAATAGGACACGTGTCAGGGAATGCAAGTGGCTTAGTATAGCCGGAGCTTAGTTTGCAGGGCTACAAGTGGCAAGGAATGAGATAAAAGAGGGTAAGCAGAGGCCATTTGTTGTTTAAGAGGCAATGTTGTGTAATAGTCAAGGGTGTGGCCAGACTCTGCCACTTTCAGCTGCATAACTCCTAGAGATACCTTATTGCTCTGTGGATCAGTTTTCTCAACTGTAAAATCAGTCAATGTATGTAACTCATGGGGTTATTGTAAGGATCCAATAAGTGACCTATATAAAGTGCTTAGAATAATAAGAGTTCAATAAATGTTAACTATGGATTACGTTATGGGGCCTTAGTCTGCCATGGTAGGCAACTTAATATTCCTCTGTCATCTACAGTTTCTCATTCAAATTCATACTAGATAGTAAGTGTCCAAACAGAAGCACCTCTGGAGCTAGCAAAGCCCTAAGAAACAGTTATACATGTGGCCACATCCTGTTTGTCCAAAGTCACCTGAATTTGTATTTTTATATAAATAGATTCAAATGTTCTGGTCTTTTCTCTCTGCTGGGAGATAATTTTGTAATGGTCATACCTTTTTCATTAATTGATAATGAGCTGGGGCACCTGGGTGGCTCAGTTGGTTAAGAAACTGCCTTCGGTCCAGGGCATGATCCCAGGGTCCTGGGATCGAGCCCCATGTCGGGCTCCCTGCTCCACGGGGAGCCTGCTTCTCCCTCTCCCTCTACCTGCAGCAACCCCTGCTTATGTGCTTTCTCTCTCTCTCTGTCAAATAAATAAATAAAATCTTTAAAAATTGATAATGAGCTAATTCATTGTATCAGTGAATACATATGTTGCTCATATAAAATACTGCAACACGTATTACTATGGTTTTGTTCTGAGAGATGAAATAAACTGACTCTGTTTGTGACTGAGATCTGATTGGTGGAAATTACTTGTGGTCCAGTGGATCTAGGAATTAATCAAGTCATGCTCTTTGATAAGAATGCAAGTTGTAGTAATTCTGTTTGCAATGAAGTAATGTGCATTTTTGATTTCATGTGGCTATAATAGCTTTTTTGTTGTTCTAAATAAATATCTGGCAATGGTAAATTCAATATATTTTGCTAATGAAACATTCTCAAAACATAAGTAACTCTTAATTTAATAAAAGCTGAGAATACCCTATTACATGCCCTATCACATGATTTTTGCAAATAGCACATATATGAATGAAGCAGGAATGTTTATATATGACAGTGGAGTCATTCTTTTTTTTTTAATTTAATTTTATTATGTTAGTCTCCATACATTACATCATTAGTTTTTGATGTAGTGTTCCATGATTCATTGTTTGCGTATAACACCCAGTGCCCCATTCAATACGTGCCCTCCTTAATACCTGTCACCGGGCTAACCCATCCCCACAACCCCCTCTAAAACCCTCAGTTTGTTTCTCAGAGTTCATAGTCTCTCATGGTTCATCTCCCCCTCTGATTCCCCCCCTTCATTTTTCCCTTCCTACTATCTTCTTTTTTTTTTTTTAACATATAATGTATTATTTGTTTCAGAGGTAGAGGTCTATGATTCATCAGTCTTACACAATTCACAGCACTGACCATAACACATACATTCCCCAATGTCCATCACCCAGC
>NW_023270447.1:23000609-23059983 GCF_011800145.1 Mirounga leonina
TGTGCAAAAGCTTTTTATCTTGATGAAGTCCCAATAGTTCATTTTTGCCCTTGCTTCCATTGCCTTTGGCAATGTTTCTAGAAAAATGTTGCTGTGGCTGAGGTCGAAGAGGTTGCTGCCTGTGTTCTCCTCTAGGATTTTGATGGACTCCTGTCTCACATTGAGGTCTTTCAACCCTTTTGAGTGTATTTTTGTGTGTCTTGTAAGGAAATGGTCCAGTTTGATTCTTCTGCATGTGGCTGTCCAATTTTCCCAACACCACTTGTTGAAAACACTGTCTTTTTTCCATTGGACATTCTTTCCTGCTTTGTCGAAGATTAGTTGACCATAGAGTTGAGGGTCCATTTCTGGGCTCTCTATTCTGTTCCATTGATCTATGTGCATGTTTTTGTGCCAGTACCATACTGTCTTGATGTTGTAGTCTTGAGGCAAAATTTCTTTTTCTCCAGGAAACCTCAGTTTTTGCTCTTAAGGCCCCCAACGTATTGGGCAAGGCCCACCTATGTTATCAAAGGTAATCTCTTTTACTTAAAGTCAACTAATTGTAGATGTTAACCACGTGTACAAAATTCCTTCACAGCAACATGTTCTTTACCATATGGCAGGTATGGTAAAGAACAACATGGACTGAGATCATACTGCTTCATATCCATGCTCTTGTACAAGCTGTAACCACCCTCTGGAAGGTACCCCCTCGTGTTGTCTACTTATTCCTTGAATATGTTTCCTTCTCATTTAGAATTTACCTTCTTACTAAAGTTTGGGTCATGGTGATGAAAAGAAGTTGGAAGATTCAAGAGCTATTCAGGAGGGAGATCAAGAGGACTTTGTGACTGATGGGTTTTGAATATGAGAAAGGGAAGCAAATGTGGAGTAACATCCAGGTGCCTGCCTTGAGCAGGGTGACTGGTAGAGATATTCATGATGCAGAAAATGGAGGAGAAAAATAAATCTGGCGGAGAAGATGATCATTTCAGTTGGACACATTGAATTTTAGTTGGCTATGACTCATGGTGAAAATGTGTAGAGGTAGATAGTGCTCAGGACAGATATCTGACCTAAGCCTACAAATCTGGGATGTGTCTTATGTAAATGAGAGTTGAAGAAGTTATATAGGAAATTACATGGAGAAGACCAAGTGCAGAATCCTGGAAAAACATTATTTGAAGAAACAGAGAGAAGTGCCTCTGAAGGAGACTGAGAATAAATTATCAAAGAAGTAGAAAGAAAACCAGGAAAATGTGTCACAAAATAAAAGCAACCAGTCAGTGTCAGATGGAGCAGATAAGTCACATAAGATGAGGTTCAAAATGCTGTCCATTAACATTAACAATAAGATTGTTGGGGGCACCTGGGTGACTCAGTCGGTTAAGTGGCCAACTCTTGATTTTGGCTCAGGTCATGATCTCAGGGTCCTGGGATCGAACCCCAGGTCGGGCTCCACAATCAGTGGGGAGCCTGCTTGAGGATTCTCTCTCTCTCCCTCTCCCTCTGCCCTTCCCTTGGCTTGTGTGTGCTCACGTGCTCATGCTCTCTCTTTCTCTCAAATAAATAAATCTTAAAAAAAAAAAACCCAATAAGATTGTTGGTAATCTTGGAGCAAAGATTTTCAGCGAATGGGGTGGAAGCCAGAGTGCTGTAGGATGAAGACTAGATAGGATGTCAAGTGGAAGCAGCAAGTGTAGACAAATCTTCCACTGACTACTTCCATCCTCTCTGAGTAAATAGATAGGTTCTTAGATTCTAGCAGTCTGGATCCAGTCAGGAGATTGAGACCACACAGTGATTTAAACAGGGGAAATTAAAAAAAAAAAATGGGAAGTTTAATATAAAGAATTATTAAACTATAATAATAGAGTAACTTTAGGATATAAGATTACTCTTTACGGTATCTTAGGGCAGAAGGAGATGGACAAACTTGGAAGGGGGCCCTCTCCTCAAGGCCGTGGTTTGAATCTCATTGGAGAAATGTGTATTTGAACCTCCTAGATGGCAGAGAAGTTTGCTGATTTGCTGGCCAGAGCTGGTCTGCAGTCACAGGATGAGCAGGAATGAACCCTCTGGCACGCAGGCAGGGCTGGTGAGCCACAGCTGGTGGCCAGTGCATGCGTGTGCAGTAGCAGTGGAGGCCTGAGGTCCCTATGGGGAAGAATGTGAGGTTGGGGGGAGCACAGCATGGAGGGGGTAATGGGAGCCACACCTGAGGAGGGAGTTAGTGTAAACAATCAGGGAGCCAATACGGAGACGAGGCCTGGAGCACAGGATATCTGTATAGAGAGGGCAGCAGGAAGATGATCACCAAGCTGTGCTGGGGCTGCACTGTCCCTGAAGGACAGTGCCTGCTGGGTAGGTGCCTAGGGCCAAGTACCACCAGATGTCCTCACACCCACACTGCTGATCCACCACACTGCAACCAGAAACCTCAAGAGAGCCCCTTCACCCTGCAGTGTCCCTCCAGCGCTCTCTACTGAGAAAGCTTCACATCATGCTAACAGAAACGCTTCAAGCAATTCCACCCATTATCACAGAGTATATATTTGAAGGGTGAGTTGGAACTGAGAGACAATTGATAGTAGCATGGACTCTGTGCAACTTGCTACTCTGTTTACCAAAGACCTGGTAAAGATGAATGAGATAGGATTGAGGAAACACCACTGGGAAATCGCATATTTGTAGCTCTATTTTGCAGAGTTGTTTGATTTTCAGCAGTTTTTAGGCATCCCAATACAAGAATAGAGTTGCAGATACAGTATTGATCCAGACTTGGGTTTTGCTGGTGGGAGTAAAGGGGGAGATGTTGAGCCACATGCCAAAGCCTTCAGCAAAAGACAGGAAGTCACCAGGAGACAGTAAACAACATTACCAAGGAAATATAGAAGTGGGACAATGGAATAACATGAGTCTCAAGAAGGATAAGCTTTTACCAGAGTGGGAAGGATCAGCAGTTTTGGATGCAACTGAGGGGAACCAGGAAGCCAAGTTTTTCTCTTTGCCCAAGGGTTCGAAGAGGTTGAAGACCTAAGGAAGTGAGTTAGCAATGGAATAAAGGATCTAGAGACCATGGTACAAAGGGGTAGATGGTCAGTAGTGGATTACAATCCACTGAGGGGAGGCATTCTGTAGCAGTAACAATGTGACAAGGAAGAGGACCTGGTCTTTCCCTGGGAGAGCTGAGAAAAAAGGATGAATGACAGCAGCTCACCTCAAGTGTCCTCACTTTGCCACAAGTCTTTTGGTATTTGAAATGGTATTTCTGGTCTAAGCGACATGATGAGGTCTGCCTTGAGCCTTGCACACGTGCAGCAAGGATCTTATTCAGGGCGAGGGCTTTCTCAGCATTCGTAAGAGTGGTCAGGGTCCTGGTTAGGGATCCAGGTTGCTTTTGAATTTATTACTTAATTGTTTGTTTTTAGCTTAGATATTCTTTCAGTGTAAGAATAATGTAACCACGTTATAGAAACTTTGGGAAGTTAGAAAAAAGGAAAAACTAGTAATTCCCACCCTAACGTAATAATTCAGGAATATCTGCTAGAGCTTTTTTTCTATGTACATTTAAAAACATTGTTATACTATTAATGATACACAGTTTCATGTCTTTTTACAAAATCTTAAGCATTCCTCATGTGGCTGCATGGTCTTCATAACTATAATTTTAAAGGTTTGCATAATAATTTGGTTAGATGCATTCTCGTGTATTTCTCTGTTGTTGGATTGATTTTCTCTGAATTGTTAACAGGTTGATCAGTGCACTATGATTTGTGATCATGACTGTGTATAACTATTCATTTTTGCGCCAGAGTTCATATTTTTTAAGTTCTGGTTTTGAAATGATAGCCATTCATGATGGGTTTCCTAGGCTACACTTTGAATTCAATTTATCTTTGATGACATCATAGTGGAATGTCTTTTGTTCAAGAGGGAGGTACATGACTCTGATGTTTCTTTGACTCAGCATCAAAGGCTTTTATGCATTTTTGGTCTTTTATAAGTCAGAAGTGAAAGAAGATAAAGGAGCTCAATGTCTTTAGAAAGAACACATTTCTATAGTGGCTATAGATTCATTATGAGCATTTCTCACACCACCCTGATGCCTATTTTCCACAATTAAACTGTAGCTGCTTCTCTTAGTGTTTCAGTTCTCACCTACACAACTGGATAAAATATTAGAGTAAAATAAACTCATGAGTGTGTCTTGGGGTGGATTTTAGTTACCATGTATGGAAACCTGAGTCTTAAGGTAAGTAGGTTCTTTGGCAGCAAGCCAGCCCCTGAGGAGACTGGATATCCTCACAGTAGAACCAAAGAACAAGGCAGAGAACAGGGGTGTGAGGAAGCCTGAAAAAGTCAGTGCTCAATGAATTACTGCCTTAGGGGGCCTTATGGTCCCTGAGTCTAGGAACAGCATTAGTCTCAGAGTCTGGAATGGTGCCATGTCCTCAGGTTGGGGTTACGAGATCTTACCTATAAAGGTTAGAGAAATGCAGGGCAATAGAACCAACAAAGTGGTCCTTCTATTATCACTATCAAATCAGAACATTTGGGGGGATGTGCTGGAGCTGACAGGTATCAGATCCCAAGAGCTGATTGTTAAATTTTAAGGAATTTTGCAGCTGGTTGACTCATGCTGGTAGTTTGAAAACTATCATGGGAGTATTGATACCACAGAAATCAGCACCAGAAGTACACTACAGAAATGCTATAAATCAGAACTTTTTTCTTCCCCACCCCCGAGATCTGGCTGTTAAACATTTACCAGCACATCTCTGACGGTACCTCTGCCTTTATTAATAGGCAACATCACATTTTCTCTTTTCCTTGAAGAGTCAACTTCTCCAAGCCTCAGTTTTCCCATCTATAAATGTGAAATCCGGAATTTAGGCCTGAAAGGGATTTTAGAAATTATCTAGTCCAAACTTTTGTATTTCACAGACACTGTTAGCTCTGACTAGAAGTATATTTCTTCCTCAGAGACAGAAGCCATGGTGGCATCTATCACTTGGAAGGATAAATGAGCATGCCCTCTCAGTCTGGAGCAGGATTCTTGGCACTGAAAGCCCAAGGTGTGGCAGAGCTTGTCAGGCAGCAACAGGAAACCCAAGACCCAGAGGGAAAATCTAGACTGGGAGCCCAGGTAGGTCAGTGGGGTCAGAGGGGGGTCAGTCATTCTGTGCAGAAATAGGTGGTTTCTTGTTGTTTGATGGGTTAGGGTGGTATCTGATACACTGGAGTGGGAAAAAATAAAATCCAAATCCAGGCCAAATCAGGGTTTTTATGCAAACAGATGGGACAATCATCTGACACAGGCAAGGATAGGATAGGCAGTAGAGAGGGTTGAATAGTAGACGTCAGAACAAAAAAACCAGCTTTTAGAAGTCGATGTTTATGTTGAGGGAAAAGGGGTCTAATCATTGATAGCACTGGAGAGTTCAAGGTCTATTTCAAATTGCCTAGCATACACACTACATACATAATATCAAAGCTGGTCATTTGCCAATAAAATCTAGGATGGAATGGCCACTGTGCCCTTTGCCTTAATGATATAGAGCTTTTGTAACCAGGAAATGGTCTTGATCATTAGTCCAAAAAGATCCTTGAAAGACATCTTAAGAAAATAGAGTGGGGAGATGTACTTCCCCCCACAGGTTCTTCTGTTCTTTTTATGATGTTAACCTCTACTTCCATGCTTTTTCTTTATTCCAGTCGATGTTGCAGTTAATTTTGATTGCAGAAACTTATCTCAGAATTGGCTTGCTGCCTGAAGTTCAGACTATAAATTTACTAGCTTTTTTATACATTCTGTCAATCAGAGTAACAATAAAATCATGTTTGGATTGAGCAACTGAAAACTAAACATTTTCATTTAAGTACGGGTGTGCAGGTAAAGGAATAGAACTCTTAGGTACCATGATGAGGTTAGGACTGGCAGCAAGATGGAAATCCTGTATGGCACTGATCAAGACGGTTCACGTGAACTTGATTAGGAAAGAGAGCCATTTAGGGGCAAAAATCGGAGCCCAAATAATGGGAGCTGAGTTTTTAATTCAGAGGAAGATTCTCAGATTACCTTGATGAGGAGCAGCATTACCCTCAGGAAAACAAGGTGAAAGTGAATCTTCAGGTATTGTGGATTTGGGGAAACACCATGCATTACATTATTACAGAGGAATTAGTTTAGAATCATCTCATTTTTCTGGTAACTTAGTAATGGAAGAAAGGTGTAATGTCCACAAGTATCACTAATTATAGCTAATGAATATTATTCTCCTATTAAACAGGGGTCATTAGCCATAGTTGAGTCATTCTAAGTTCTCCAGTGCTGATATCAGAATTTTCTACCTTAAAAGTCTGACGCAAGGAGGCACCCTTAAAGTTTACTTGATATATAATTTGCATATGATTTCTTCAGTGTTGGAAGATTGCTTTATCTCAGTTGTTTCTCCTTGTGCTTTAATTTATGCTAACTTTGTCAGTGTCAACTTTATTCTTCCCCCTTTACCAAGTTTATAGATTATATTTCATTAATTTCTGTTACAGGATAAAATTATTCACACCATGCCATATTAACTGGTATTAGGAAAATTAATATCTAAAATAGTTTCTTTTTCTTGTGTTTAGTTTGAATTAAAGGGAATTTGACTTGCTGTAATTTAAAGGGTATCTGATAAATATTTATTAGGTATACACTAACTGAAATGTTTTGGTGTTTTGGGGGTTTGGTTTTTTTTTTTTTAGAAAACCAATAAGAGTTTCTCACAGTGTTTTACCTTTCTGCATTATGAGATGCATTTTGCATGTTGATGAGATATAAAATGCATTATGAGAATATCGATATCATGGATTTATGTAGTCAACCTTTCCCCCTAGTATATTTGCTCACATATATACATGATGGAAAATGTTTTTCAGCTTGTTTGATAATAGGAACATAAAGTTTTGATGAGTGAGGGTCCCAGAGTGGAGAGAAGAGAAGGGAGAGGACTTGGGCCATTGGACACAAATTCTACCCTCCCATCTACTAAACAATACTAAATCTGTATGACCAATGCGCTAATTACAGAAGATGCCATCTGTGATGGTCACTCAAGGAAAGAGGATTTGGATAAACTAATAAAGTTGAGATGAGGACAACACACAGCCTGAAATTAGGCACAGGGTATTATTAGTCATGGGCGCTAAAGGCAAAGGAAAAAAATATACTAGTGGGGAAGAGGAAGAAAGTATATGGCCAATGTAAAATACTGCTGGCTACAGAGTCGAAACCATTTTGTCTTAAGAAAGCATATCTTATCTGGCCCGTGGTTGTTGAGAAATTGGGAATTGATTGATTGCACTTCATAATTGATGGATTATGTGGAATGTACCAAATGAGCATTGATGTAAAACAGCTGTTTGTGTGTTCTAATGCAAGCATCAAGAAGGCCAAATAAAATTAAGATGCTCAGGCATAAAACAAAGACATCATTGTAATCATCAGCATGCTTTTTACACATTGTCCTAAGACCATTGTGTAATTGTCTGACCCTCTTGATAAATTCTTCTCTGCCACTGAGCCAGTTCTTTTGAGAAATTAAACATCCATGATTTAATCTCGAAAGACTGAATGAGTTTTACAAATTAATAGCTCTGCAAGCCCGGCACTGGGGGTGGGAGAAGGGGTACTTCTCTATCAGTCCTGTCCAGTAGCTTCTCAGTACCTTCTTCCTTCATCCAGTAGTGTCACAGTTGTCCCCTGACACCATAGTTCAGTTCCTGAGCATGTTAGATAAATTCTAAACTGTTTGTTGTTGTCATTGTTTGTGTTTCTAAAATGCTTCTATGACATCTAAACAATAAATATGCCAACTTACTTATAGTAGGTCTCATCGATTATTGTTCACAGCCAATTGAATATAAGCCCTTTTTAGGAAGAGAGATTCTGGAATAAATTAGGAATAATTGGATTTTAAAAAGTCTTGGTCAGATCAACCTTGGTCAAATCAACCTAGTCAAATTTTCCTTGCCTTCTGAAGTTTGAATTCTTCATTAATTACAATTAGGATGGAAATTTAAACTCCACACCAGATGAATTTGCATAAATACCATATTGTGTAGCAAACAAAGCATATCGAAACCTTTTATCCTTAATTCAGTTCTCCACAGCACCTTGATGAGGTTCTGATTGTTTACTTGAATGTTAAAAGAAACTTTCAAAGATGTTATTTACAAAACTACACATTATACTAGTTCAACACTAGTCCATGATAATTAAGTCATTAATATTGTGATAACTATGTGGTGACAGATGGTAACTAGACTTATGGGGATTATTTCATAATGTATAAAAATAGAGTCGCTATTATGTACACCTGAAACTAATAGAATATTGTTTGTCAATTATACTTTAATTAAAAAAGACTTCTTCAGGTCATCTCTCAATCATCTACCATAATAAATAGGAATTTTGAAATTCAAGTGATTCCTGTTGCTCTCTGGATGTCTTTGAGATGAACAGATGAAGCCAACTTCTGTAATCAGGAGCCAAGAAGTAGAGGGTCGCTGCTTGGAGAATGGGAAAAAAAGTTTTATCTGGTTGTAAGAAGAGAAGTGAAGGGAAATAAAGGTTGAACTGTACACCTTTATCTTCAAAGTTAAAGATTCGGAGTTTGGTGTTGATTCAAGAGAAAGTTGCATGGTTTTGTTCTGTAACCTTGGATCAATTGCAATGATGGACAGGTCTACGGACATTTCACCAGCAATTCTAAGGCTGTCACCAGGAAATATGGAATTGTGAAAATACTGGTAAGATGGTCTGACTTACTTCCAGAGTGGAGAAGTACCCTACAGGTGTAGGAATAAGCTCTCCACCTACTCAGGTTTTTAATCAAAATAGATTATTTAATACTATCTATATGTTGTATACTCTTACCTATGCAATACCATGGTTAGAGGGCATTTCTTTTCAAAAATCTCATTTGTACCCTTACTAACTTAGCAGTTCAGTTTTCTAAAATATATGTGTAGTCACCTTTCAACTGCATCTGTTTCAATATGAACTTACTACTATTTTTAACCCTAGTGTTCATTGCCTCATTAACACTACAAGGCTTCTCCCAGGGCAGTCCATTACTCCCTAACAGCAGTTAGTTTATCCCCGCCTAAGTGATTCTTCTGGCCCCCTCGCACACCCCAGCGCTCTCTCAGAACCACCCTTTTAAAGGAAAGTCTGTTCCTAACCCAGCTGCTTTTAATTCTTTCACACACGGCTGTTCCCCTTGAGTGAGGGCTACAGTTCAGCTTAAAGGACCCAGATTCTTAGGAAACCATTTTTAAAGGACTAAGTAAAGACAGATTACTTTATAAGGTCTCATTACATAGTTCAAAAAATGGCGGGGGTAACGGGGCTAGAAGACAAAGCTGTAACATTTGTGGAGTCCTCACATACATCAGGAGTTCGCAAAGCACTTGTCCTATGCTCTCAGATTTCATATTCACAATACTATATGAGTCAATGATCTCATTTTAGAAAAGAGGAAAAAGAGGCCCGGGCTTACAAGTTCTAAGGAAAAACCCAGGAACCTAATGGATATCTGCCCAGCTCTTAAGACTGTTGTGCTGTTAGTAGGTACAAGAAAAGTGTGGTGTTAGTATGCCAAGTGACAGCAAGATGACAGTCAAAAGGATGGGAAAGAGGGTGGAGCTGACTGATACCGTGTTCATGTCACGAGTAAGCGCCTGTAGTTCATCATTTGTGTGCCCAGCGCTTCAAGTTCAAAGACTGTTAGAAGGCAAAGTTCTACAAGCAAAACAGCCCTGTGATAGAACCCAAAGAAAACTTATTTTCCGTGACCTTTCTGGACAGCCTCAGATTCAGAACAAACAACTCAGGATAAAAATTTAAACTTGACCGCAGAGATTCCTTCACATGATATGCCAGATTTTTTTTTTTTTTTCATTTAAAGGACCTTTCATCTCCTTCGCATTTCAGAAAAGACTTTAAGGCTCCACAAAGGACTGCTGGAAGGAACAGATTTGTCTAAATCTGCCCTATTAATTTTGTCATTAGTTCTAATGAATCATCCCCATAAAAACGCAATTTGGTCTCTTTGCTTTGATATTTATTAGAGATAACAAGATTTGTGGTCAAATATTTTAAACTAGAGTAAGTGGCTATATTGCTATCATAAACATATAGTGAATACACTTTATGATCTCATATACTAATTAAAAAGCTTGAAGAACCTGGAAAGGGGAAGTGTGGTTCTGAGAACAGAGCCCTCTGAAGATGCCTTTTCCCTTAATAATAATGGTAATAGCTAATACTTACTGATGGCTTTCTATATGCCAGGGACTTTTCTAAATGCTTCAAGTGTATAACTCCCTTTAATCCGCATAATAGCCCTTGCAATGAGTACTATTACTATCCCCATTTAACATATAAGAAGTGAAATAACCAAAGCTTGGGTTCAAATTCAAGAGGCCCCTATGCAAGGATATCATTATATTTCCATGGATTCAGTTAAGCAAGTCTTCAGGCACAGAGAATATGTTTTCTAATATTTGGGAAGATATCTAGGCCTCCTGACAGAAAATACACTTTAAACAAATTGTAAGAGCCCTAAAACTCCCTAGGAAGAATACCACATGATAGTCTACAGCAGGTCTGCCTACTTTTCTGTAAAAGGCCAAAGAATAAATATTTTAGGCTTTGTGGGCTATACAGTCTCTGTTGTAAGCACTCAACTCTGCTGTTATACTGGGAAAGTAACTATGGATAATATGTAAACCAATGGGCATGTATGTGTTCCAATAAAACTTTAATCACAAAAGCAAACAGTGGGCTCTATTTGGCTGTACTGTACTGTACTTTGCCAATTCCTGATGCAGAGCATTGATTTTCAGCACATGATCAGGGGCATCACCTGGGCACTCACTAGAAATGCAAATCTTGGGGCTCCAACCCCAGACGTTCTGAATCAGAAATTCTGGGGGCTTCACCTCTGTGTTTTTACAAGCCTTCCAGGTGACTCTGATTCATGCTATAGTTTAAGAAATACTCATCTAGTAAAAGGGAGCTAATGTTTATTGAGAATTTGCTTTGTGCCAGGTGCTTCCAATATTTTTCTCATTGAATCCTTACAACAATCCTTTCAATTAGGTATTGGCTATTTTTCTTTTTCTTTTTTTTTTTAAAGATTTTATTTATTTATTTGAGAGAGAGAGAATGAGAGACAGAGAGCACGAGAGGGAAGCGGGTCAGAGGGAGAAGCAGACCCCCCGCTGAGCAGGGAGCCCAATGTGGGACTCGATCCTGGGACTCCAGGATCATGACCTGAGCCGAAGGCAGTCGCTTAACCAACTGAGCCACCCAGGTGCCCTGTATTGGCTATTTTTCAATAGATGCAGCTAAGGCTCCAAGGGGTTAAATGACTTGGCAAAAATTGAACAATTAAGTGGTGGAGCCAAGATTCAAACCATTTAAGCCCTCTGACTCCAAAATATACCTTAGCTAATATCTCCAAAATAATCTTGGAGATCAATCTATTCCCACCTGCTGAATTTATAGTTGAAGAAATTAGGGACAAAATAGATTAGAGCTATACCCCAACCTATTTCTCATTGCTCCCAATTCAGTATTGTTTTCTTTGTACCATGCTGAAATCGCAAAATGAGCAGAAATCTCTTTCAAGCTCTGGGACAGAATGTGATTACACCTGAACAGGCAATTCCAGGCATCGCCCAGTATGATGGTAAAGCCTCTATGCTTCCCAGGGGAAATCTAACAGATCCCATGCTGCTAAAGAAGACACTGGAATTTTCTAGTCATTGCAGTATAACTTGGGTCTGTGAACACAGTGCTGACATTTCATCCAGACTCTTTCCAGTCTCTGGATATAAAGACAGAGAGATCATCTCAAATGTAAAAGATTCAATGGAGAAGAAGGAGAAAAGGTATTTATTGAGCTTCTCTGAGTGCTAGAAATTATTCTATTCACTTTGTGTGTGTTTGCTCAAATGATCCATCAAGAACCAATGAGGTATAAGAAAGGGATGCCTGGGTGGCTCAGTCAGTTAAGAGTCTGCCTTCGGCTCAGGTCATGATCTCAGGGTCCTGGGATCGAGCCCCACATCGGGCTCCCTGCTCAGCGGGGAACCTATTTCTCCCTCTCACTCTGCCTGCCGCTCCCCTTGCTTGTGTGCTCTCTCTGTCAAATAAATAAAAAATAAAATCTTTTAAAAAATTTATTCCATTATATAGGTGTGAAAAATAAAAGGTAAAATAAATGTAACTGAAATGACCATTGTCCTCCAAGTATCTGGACTCTATGTAACTTCAAAGCTGTTTCTTCTCACCCATGCTGCCTGTGCTCACATCCTGGATACCCTCTATTACATAATGGCCTCTGTTGTTTGTTCATAATTTAGAGAGCTGTGTCATGTTCTCTACTCTAACTAGAACTGTGATATCTCAAGAAGCATTGTGTGCTTTTGGTTGAAAGGCTTTGTGCGTGTTTTTATTTTACTTCCAAAGGAGTTTTTTTTTTTTTTTTTAAACACAAGTAAAATCAACTCCAGAAATGTGAACAAAAGCAATCAAATAAGAATGAATTTGAAGAGTGCTTATTAACACTCTTCAGAATTTAGTGTTTTGAAACATAATAAAGATCACTTTGTTATAACATCTTTCTCTTCCCCCAGCTTCAATGTTTTCTCATACATAACACTTAAAAGTCCCAGCCAGAGACCCATAAAGCAATATTTTCCCCCAATGTTATGGTTTCCTGCACATAGAGTTCAAAACCCCGTCTCCTGGAAAACATTATAAAGAACTTCCACATTATTAGAATGTAACTCACACTCTTTAAAGATCAGTCACATTACTTAAACATAACCCCATGTTTAAAACACTTCTCCCTTCAGTTGTCTTTCCATAGTTTATATTAGTCCCCTCCAAAAATTTTAAAAAGGAAAATGAAGTGTGAAGTTCCTGAATGCAAACCATATATTTTAAACAAAACCCAACTAAAGATATTTTTAAACCTTTGTTTCACAATGAAATTTTAAAATGGAGAAAAAAAAATGGCCCCCCTTTTCTGTAAGTTATTGTATTGGCTTATAACAAAGTAACAAAAACTCTGTGGCATTAAACAACAGAAATTTCTTCTCTCACAGTTCTGCAGCCTTGAAGCCAAAAATCAAATTGTTAACAGGACCATGCTCCCTGTGAAGGATTAGGGAAGAATTCTTCCATGCCTCTTCTTAGCTTCTGGGGGGTTGCCAGTGTCCTTGGCTTGTGGCTGCATCATTCGGGTTCTTGCCTGCACCTTCACATGACCTTCTTCCCTGTGTTTCTGTGTCTCTATATCTGATATTCCTCTCCTCATAAACAGGCACCAGTCATGGGGCTCAGGGCCCACTCTAATATGCCTTGTTGTAACTTGATTATATCTGCAAAGACCCTATTTCCAAATAAGATCACATTCACAGGTACTGGGAATTAGGACTTCAACATAACTTTTGGAGCGATATAATTCAGACAACTATAGTTATCGAGTAAATAAATATACCTATACATTACTTCAGGCATGATAATGGGCTACAAGTATTTAAAAATCTTTGCTTATACAAGAACAAATTTATTATTTTCCACTTGGCCTGAAGACAGATTTTTGGTTAATAACCAAAGTATGTGTATTTATTGCTTCTGGTTAGCATTTATGAAGCTTTTATGGCATTTATAAACATCATTCTTATCAATTTATCTCCTTAAAAATTATTCAATAACAATTATAATAATTATATATTAAGATATTATTGTGGCCAATACATGTATAATGCCATTCATTTTTTAATCTTTACAAGAATCCTATGAAGTCAGTACAATTACTACCTGCATTTTACAGATGAGAAAACTGAGGTCCAGAGACGTCAAGTAGCTTGCCCATTGCCATACAGCTAAGTAGTAATTAATAAGACCAGGATTTAAATGTCAGAGTTTGTCAACATCTTTTTTTTCTTTCTTTCTTTTTTTTTTTTGGTGTAGCAAACAAGTAATTCGTTCCACTATGTCAGGAAAGCACACGAGGGCAGTTGGGACTAAAGGTGATGGAATGCCAACATATTACCTTTCTTTAGAGTGTCCTATGCTAAAGTAACTGGAACAGGTGTCTTTTTCTTGGTGTTCATTCTACAGCAAAAATTATCAAGCATGCTTTCCATGGGTTAGGCACTGAATTAGGCACCAAGAATTTAAGCAATGTAAATAAAATACAGACGTAAAGCTGTCTGTCATCTAATGGTCACCAGTCTAGCTAAAGAATATTAAATTCTTTTTTTTTAAATTTTTTTTAAGACATTTATTTGCGAGAGAGACAATGAGAGACAGAGAGCATGAGAGGGAGGAGGGTCAGAGGGAGAAGCAGACTCCCTGCTGAGCAGGGAGCCTGATGTGGGACTCGATCCCGGGACTCCAGGATCATGACCTGAGCCGAAGGCAGTTGCTTAACCAACTGAGCCACCCAGGCGCCCAAGAATATTAAATTCCTATGAATTATTTTGACTGCTGCCGTAACACTAAAAGCAAACCATAGCACTTTCTGTTCATTTTCATTCAACCAAGATTAGTTCAATTAATATGCATCCATATGGCACAAAGAGCAGAACCTGAGATAGTGAGAAACAGGTCCTAGTAAGGGGGGAGGGGAGTGGAGGAGGGAGATAGAGAGTAAAATTGGTAAATTTGCAGCACCAAAATGTTCCCGCTGATGAGGCCCAGCATTTAACATGTTTAGAAGTGAGACCAGAGGATACAAATCCCTGTGGACCTTTGGTTCAAGGTTGCAGCCCCCTTAGCTACCAACCAGATATAGGGAATGTCATAAACTGGATGCAAGTGGGAAGCTGACCTGCCCAGTCTGCAGAAATGGACAGGTATCATTTCTCCTTGACAGTGGCTGCCTCTGAATGACTGCCAAGAGAATTTTACAGTCTAGTCCCCGACTGCCCTTCATGCAGTTTTACCACTGGTAAAACTGAAATGTCTAGTGGAATAGTGATGGCTCAGGTTGTACAAGAGTGGTTTTTTTTGTTTTTTGTTTTGTTTTGTTTTGTTTTTTTTAACTTTCATTCCTGTCTTAGCCCACAGGAACACCCAAATATATTCGTCGTTATTGCTCATGTTCTTCCAGTTGTGTCAGCACCTTTATTTCATATTTGTGGTTGGTACACTGGAGGAGTTTGACCTCAGTGAGAACACATGTGTGTGGCACAGAGTTATATCTAGTGTACAGTAGCTGAATGGTAATACTCAGGCAGTGTGGAAGAAAAAGAAATATCACAACATTAAACAGATGCTCTTTCCCCCTCAAAGAAAAGAAAAAAAAAACCTTCAAAGTGTTTGACAACTCACTTTGGAAACAAATACTTCCCTTACTACAACTTTGTTTCTAGTTCTAAAATAATTCAAGAAAGAGTCCAAATCAATGCTATTTATGTTTCTTAAAATTTAAAGAGGATATTTATTTTATTTTATTTTTAAGTAGGTTCCACACCCAGCATGGAGCCCAACACAGAGCTTGAACTCATGACCCTGAGATCAAGACCTGAGCTGAAATCAAGAGTCAGACACTTAACCAACTGAGCCACCCAGGTAAACCTAAAGAGGATATTTAAAGGTAATATAATAGGAAAGAATAGTTTGTGTATGCATAAATGGTGATCAATTTTAAGAGCAAGTATTAATGAGTGAATAACACTATCTCTATCTCTACCAGCCTCTCTCATGCCTTCTGTGCAACACAAACAAAACCCAAGTCATCACCGTTCATTCTAAACTTGCTCCTGATCCCAGATTTCCTAAGGCAGTTAATGGAGCCCTTACCACCTAGTCATTCAAGCCAGAAAGCAAAGTCATTTTATACCTGGGGAGGACTTCTCCTTCTGGATAAGACTGAATAACTGGCAGAGGACTATCCTCCTGCCATAAAACTAAACAGAATGTACAAGGCAACTGTTTGCAGGCATTTGACCACAGGCAGCACAAAAATAATCTCTGAGAGAAGGAAAGCTCACAAGGTGAGCCTCACCCTTGACCTCTGTCTGGGGATAATTTTTTGACCCTCGCACAGTAAGCTGGTGGACCAAGCAGTGCTGGAAAACATTAGAGCTCCAGCCCAATCAGAATAGAGAGATTGAGTTAATATTTCACCAACATCCTAGCCGTTTAGCTGAAATACCAGTAAGCCCATTCCCTACAAGTAAGAAGCACACTCTAGAATAACATCTACTTTAGATCCACTATAACAAAACCTAAACTTTAGATCCACTATAACAAAACCTAAACTTCCAAACTCTCTCCCTGCCTAGAGATAAATATGCCCAGTAATAGGAATGTGGAAAACACCGTGAACTTTCCACAGAACCATGCTAGCAAAGTTTAAGACCATGGTTACCCAAGTTCAAGTTGCTCAGCAGTTAAACTACTTCTTAGGGGTGCCTGGGTGGCTCAGTCGGTTAAGTGTCTGCCTTTGGCTCAGGTCATGATCCTGGGATTGAGCCCCATGTCGGGCTCCCTGATCACCCTTTCCCTCTGCCCTTCCCCCTCTGCTTGCCTGGCTCTGTCTCTCTCTCAAATAAATAAATAAATAAATAAATAAAAATCTTAAAAAAAATCAACACTCTTTAAAGTAAGGTAACAAAATCCAGTGTCTCTGCAAAGAATCATCTGCAAAGTTTATATGCAAACAAAATTATTAGACATGCAGAGAAATCTCACAGTCAAGAAAAAAGCAGTTAGGGGTGCCTAGGTGGCTCAGTCGTTAAGCGTCTGCTTTCGGCTCAGCTCATGATCCCAGAGTCCTGGGATCGAGCCCCGCATCGGGCTCCCTGCTCAGCAGGAAGCCTGCTTATCCTCTCCCACTCCCCCTGCTTGTGTCCCCCACCCCCGTCAAATAAATAAGTAATATCTTTAAAAAAGAAAAAGAAAAAAAGCAGTTAATATGAACCGACTTCCAGAATTCCCACATATTAGTTTTAGCACATAAAGACTTTAAAGTAGCCATTATAAATATGTTAAAAAGAATGAAACAAAAGTTTTCAAGTAAGTAAGGAATGTATAATCTTAATGAGGAAATAGGGTATCTCAGCAGAGTACAAAAAAACTTAAAAAAAGAGGAAATTCTAGAATGGAAAATTCCAATAAAATTAAAAATTCACCAGATGAGCTTAACAGCAAACTATAGATGGCAGGAAAAAAAAAAATCAATGACCCTGAGTTAAAATTCAGGTATTTTCTAATCTGAAGAACAGAGAAAAAATTAACAAAAAATTAAGAGTGCCTCAGGACCCATAGAACAATAGCAAATGGTTTAACATACATGTAACAGAGTCCCCAAGACTGAGTATAGAGAAGAAAACATATTTGAAGACATAATGACTGAAATTTTACTAAATTTGATTAAAAAAACATTGATTTATATCCAAGAAATAAGCAGTAATGAATAAAGAAAAAACCCATTAAACTGGTGAAAACCAAAGAGAGAAAATCTGGAAAGTAGAAGGGAAAGAGACATATTAATTATAGGAAAGTAATGATATAAATAATGGCTAGCTTATCAGAAGCAATGGGGGCCAGAAGACAATGGAATAATATCTTTAAATTGCTGGAAAAAAAAAACCCGTCAGTTCAATTTTTGAAGAATTTCAGAAATAGTTTCCCAAAACTCCCATAATAAAGACTTGCATTATAAGAAACGATAAAATGTATTCTTCAGGCTGAAGGGAAGTTATGCTATATGGAACTCCAATCTATAGTAAGGAATGGAGGGA
Organism: Mirounga leonina; assembly: GCF_011800145.1. Lineage (NCBI taxonomy): Eukaryota > Metazoa > Chordata > Mammalia > Carnivora > Phocidae > Mirounga > Mirounga leonina. Next base: position 23,018,412 of record NW_023270447.1, read on the forward strand.
GCTGGAAATGGTAAGTAAATGGGTAAATATAAAAGTCATTTACCATCTAAATGGAAAATACCAACATTGTAAAGTGAGGTTGACAGCTTTGAAAGAGTAAAAGGAAGGGTAGGTAAATGGAGTTATATTCTTGTAAATTATTATATTTGTGACATGGGGAATAGCAAATGGAAAGTGTGAAGAGTCTGGTATAAAGAGTGAAGTGGTGAAATATTGGACTATAAATAGCCTTTGATAAATTAAATAGGCATATTGTTAGTGCTGGAGCAACCACTTAAAAATTTAAAACAAAAAGTTATAGTAAAGGAGCCAATAGAGGAAATAAGAGGAACACTAAAAACATGTTTGGTTAACCCAAATAAAGGCAGGAAAGGAAAAACAGAGGAACAAATAATTTGAAGAGACAAATAGAAAACAGTATGATGATAGATTATCCATAGCAGTTTTATTTATAATAGTCCCAAGCTGGAAACAACCCAAATATCCATCAGCAAGGGAATGGATAAATAAATTGTATATTTATACAATGGGATATACTCTGCAGCAGAAAGAATAACACACATGACAACATAGGTGAGTCTCAAAAACAAATGAACAGAAGAAGTCAGACAAGAGGGTATATATTATATGGTTCTATTTACATGAAGTTCTATAAAAGATAAAACTAATATATAGTGGTAGAAATAAAATCAGTAGCTGCCTGGGGCCAGGATGGGGGAGGAGATTGAATGGGACATGAGGAACTTTGTAGGGTGATGGAAACCTGCTGTATCTTGTTTGGGGTGGTGGTTTCAGAGGTATATACATTTGTCAAAAACATCAAATGGAACAAATCTATGGAATTTGTTCTCTTCTACTTGGTAAGTGGCAAATTCAGGCATCTTGATGCCAGTCCAGGTATAGAATATTGTATGGATACCATATAACCACTTGCTGCTGGTTTCCAGGTTTTTTGTTTATTTTGTTTCTCAGTAGACTTTGATTATTATCTCATCATCCTTCATCAAGAAGAAAACTTCCAGGAATTACAGTGGTTGTTAGTATGAAAGAGTTATTAAAGTTTCCCTCTATTTCTGAATTTTCCTCAAGTAAAATTCCATGTGTTAGAATTATCTGGCTTATTTCTTTGCAAGGGAAATACTGGAGTGGTTTTTTAAAATGAAGCTTCCTTCCTGGGAAAATAACTTTTTCTTTAAATAATGTAGGGAATTGGGGAAATTTATAAATTTTTAGAAATATGATTTCAAAGAGTTATCTTTTATTGCAATTGCTTTGGCTATCCTTAAGCAAACATTTGAAGATTCCTAGGAAATGCAACATGCCATATAGATATTTAAAAGTTGATTTTATTACATCACTTTTCTCCTAATCATATTGGGCTGATGATTTCATATTTGATTTGGAAAATTTCCTGGTTTATCCAAGTTTAGGTAATAATGTCTAGGCATTCGATATTAGTCTGTTTTCCTATCACTCACTTAGTAGATTTTAATACTTTAAAATTCACAAACACATATTCACACTTAAATGGTTGGAAGATATTTCATGGTAACATTGTGACAATTTTGTTGTTTGGAAAACTTTTTACTTAAAAGACACATATTGAGCTATGTTAGGAAAATGTCAAAATTTAATATGAAAAATAAAACCTATTTTGAAATATTTCTTAAAAACCTGGATTAGGAAAAAGATTTGTGGAGGAACAGCTAGAATGGGATATGAGAAGGAATAAGTGAATAATCTCTAAAATACATTTGAATATTAAAAAAATCCTTGAGAGAGGATAAACTAGGAAGCATAGAGAAAATAAGACATGTGGCAGAGGAAGGGATGCTCTAAGACTATCATATTTAAGTTCTTCCTTACAAATTCTGAAAAAGACTGTTGTGAGAACACCTGTCATATTGGGGGAAGGAATCAGGTTTGACATAAGGAAGAATCACATTTCTACTTTTTTGGGATAAATTCCAAGCACAAAATGTTATTTCCTTTGAAGTCCAATGCCATTTTTATCTCCTCCGATGGCCCCATCCTTTGGTGAGCTCTCCATCTTTTAAACTCTTTAGTACTCTACTGTCTGCAATACTCACATAACACAGAATGTGCTAGTTTTTACTGTATTTGTGGTAAACTTTACAACCTTTGGAAGGTAGCAGCGTGCCTTTGTACATTTGTATCCCGAGTCTTAGACAGTGTTGACACAAAGTAAGTCCTCCTCAGTGATGATGAGATGTTCTCAGCAGACTACGGCATGCCCTTCTGGCATCTTTCCATTCAACAGTAGAGTACTGAATATTTTACCATTAAAATGGAATGGTCCATCTACTTGGTATAATGCTCCTCTAGACTGTAACATTTTGAGGGCTGAGACTATGCTTTATTGACCTCCTTACTCTCAATATTTTGCACATCAGAAGAATCTAAGACATAGTTGTTGGATGAAAGTATGAATGAGGGAACTGAACCAGGAAGGGTGGATTTTAGTCCTTTACCACTAATTGGTTAAAAAATATTGAGCAGGGCACCTGGGTGGCTCAGTCAGTTAAGCGTCTGCCTTCAGCTCAGGTCATGATCCCAGGGTCTTGGGCTCGAGCCCTGCGTCAGGCACCCTGCTCAGCTGGGAACCTGCTTCTCCCTCTCCCCCTGCTTGTGCTCTTTCTCAATCTCTCTCCCTCAAATAAATAAATGTAATCTTTTTAAAAAAATTGAGCAAATGACTTAGCATCTGTGTCTCATTGTCTCTCTCTCCAATATATATATATTGAAGGAGTTAGATTTGATAATAATAAAATCTCTCTTCCAGCTCTAAAATTCTAGGATTTGATGGTGATGGTGATAGCTTAAAATAGAAAGGTACTTTAGTTCAAAAATTGAATCAATGAGCCAGATGGTATCAATTCTTAGCAATTGGTTTTCTCCTGCCTCCAAACTTCTCATCACCTGGAACTCAAAGGACCCCACACAGGTCAGCATGCTGAAGATTTGGGGGATGGCATTACTTCATAAATAGCTCCTCATCGGGATAAGATTAGAGACCCTAGACCCTGGAGAATAAGTGTGAAAAGGTGATTTACAGCAATAGCTCAACAAATGAAGCAATCTATTTCAATTTTGAACCAAAGGCTAATTTTCTGAGCATCCTTGGTCCTCTTCCCTTACCCATTCAGGAAGAACATCAGTTGATTTGATGAGTTCTCTAAATCAATGGGTACAGGAACTCTGCATATCCTGCATACATTGTTGAGTACTATGTATCTGCACTGTTATAAGCTCTGTATGTATTATAACAAATTGGACAGATAAGGAAACCAAGGCAAAGATAGCTGAGTTTACACAGCTAACAAATGATAGAGGCAGGATTCAAATCATCACTGTCTGACCTTGAAAGGATATTAGAATGGTGCAGGTTTTTTAGAAATCTCACTTTCTCAGAGGTGAGGATGGGGGAGGGACTGACAAAAAAAATGAATAATTCAGGCTTTTAAACAAAAAAAGACTTACTGCCTTCATTCCCAAATAGCTTTGCCTATGTGTAGATTATAGAGATGACTCTCAAACTGTTTGTATTTGTTTGGAAAGCCAGTTACCATTCCTCAGAGGCCAGCAATGAGATTGCATTAACTGATGATCTGAACTTCATCCAGGTCTGGTGGATCCTGGGAGCAGACCTTGCCTGACAGAGTGCAGCTGTGCTGTCAGTCAGCATGCTGAGGCAGGTGGGCCTCATTATGAGTTACAGTACCAAAGTAAGGACTCAAAGGCAAAGGTTGCTCTTTCTTTCCAGCCAGAAGATGGAATATTTATCAAGTGGCTCTTTGGAGAAGTTTTATTCTGTTGCTTTCCATTTCCCCGGGATTTTGTAATCCTCATGATTTGGGACAGAGAACAAGAGTAATTCTGCTTTATGTTCTTATTCATATTTCCTTTATTCATTATGTCCCGATATTCATAATTAATAACTGGAAAAAAATGAACACACAGCCTTCTTTTGCCACAGAGGGAGTTGTCTTCAGAAGAGCTGGCAAGTTCTTTTACTCATCTTACTGGAACTAAAGACTTTTGGCCAGTAAGTCTGAGTCTTTCAGCAAGCATTATTTATAAGAGAATCAGTTATTATTTTGGCTTATATTCTGAAAATATTTGCAGCAGTTTCTGAGTGGGATATGCCTAGCCCTTAATTTAGAAGACTAAAAAAGCCTCATGTATTTCTTCTTTTTCAATCAGTCCTAGAAACCTCAAGTATTAAACAAGTAAAGATCTCCCAGGATTTTGTTAATTCACATTGTTTTCTGATGAAATGGTAGGTTTTTTTAGTATTAAAAAGTATATTCTTGGCATGCCTGGGTGGCTCAGTAGGTTAAGCAAATGCCTTCAGCTCAGGTCATGATCCCTGGGTCCTGGGATCAAGCCCCACATGGGGCTCCTCACTCAGCAGGGAGTCTGCTTGTCCCTTTTCCTCTCTCCCCAACTCATGCGCTCTTTCTCTCTTCTCTCAAATAAATAAAATCTTTTTTAAAAAGTATATTCTTAAATAGAAACCAAATCCTTACCAGGGAATGAATCCCTCCTGTGACATGCAGGTATGTGGTTGTCCTGCTTCTGACAATAGTCCCAGTGGCTGGGAACTACTTCCAGCAAAAGGATTTTTTCCCCCATTTTTTGGACAAGTCTTATTTTTAGAACATTCTTCTTATATTGAGCTGAAGTTGTTCTTTCTTGCTCTGCCCAGCGCATAAATTCAGGTGTTTCTCAGAAATCAATATGCTTTTCTTATTTCACCCACTGTCCTTGGACAATCTATGGTTTCAGGGTTCACCTACACAGTGATAAGTCTATCTCAAGCCCAGATTTTTTTGTGCTCACCTCCAGGTTAATATATTTAGCCACCAACTAGGCAAATCCACCTGGCTGCCTCACAGGTACCTCATATTCAATTTAAATAAAACTGGTTTTACCTTTCCCTTGACTCCTGAGTTTGGTGAATGATGTTACCATCCACCCAGTCTCCTAAGAAACTGGGAAATCATCTTGGATTTCTCCTACTCACAGCCCATCAGTCATCCAGCCCTTTTGATATTGTCCTGTTAAAAATCTCATGTATATCTCTTCCTCCTCAACTCCACTACCAAAGGTCTTCATTGTTTCTTGACTGAAAATGACAAAAGCTTCTGTATTGTTACCCTGCTTCAGGCTCCCCCCCGCTTCAATCTTTCTTCTTCTCCAGAGTGAACCACCCAAATTTAACTTTCTTGATACTATCGCTCAAAATTCTTAGATAATTTCATCTTGTGAGAGGATAATCCTAAATGCATTTGATGGCATTAAGATCCTGTGGACACACTCATTAGGATGGGAATTTATAACATATAAAGAACTACAACTAAACAAACAACCCAATTTTTAAAATGGACAAAGACTTGAATGGACATTTCTGCAAAGAAGATATACAAATGGAAAATAAACATGTGAAAAGATGATCAACATCACTAATCATTAGGAAAATGAAAAGCCACAATAAGGTACCATTTCACACACATTAGGATGGCTACTATATATTTTTTTTTAAAAAGTAAGTTTTGGCAGGGATGTGGAGAAATTGGAATTCTTGTGCACTCTTGGTGGAAATGTAAAATGGTATCACTGCTACGGAAAACAGTATGGAGGTTCCTTTAAAAATTAAAAATGGAATTGCCATATGATCCAGCAATCCCATTTCTAGGTATGTACCCAAAACAATTGAAATTGAGATTCAAACAGATATTTGTATACCCATGTTTATAGTAGCATTATTCACAATAGTCAAAATGTGGAAGCAACCCAAATGTCACTCAATGAATGAATGAATGGGATAAATAGGTAAACAAAATGTGGTATATATACATATATATATATATATATTAGACTTAAAAAGGGAAGGAAATTCTGACCATGCTACAACATGGATGAACCTTGAAAACATTATGCTAAATGAAATAAACCAGTCACAAAAAGACAAATACTGTATGATTCCACTTATATGAGGTAATTAAAAGTGGACAAATTCATAGAGACAGAAAATAGAGTGGTGGTTGCTAGAAGCTGGCAGTAAGAGAAATATGGGAGTTATTATTTAATGAATTGGAAATTCAGCTTGGGAAGATGAAAAAAGTTCTGGATTGGCTGTGGTTATGGTTGCACAACAAGCGGAATGTACCTAAAAGCCACTATACACTTAAAAATGGTTGTTAAAATGGTCAATTTTATGTTGGGTATATTTCACAACAATTTAAAAAAATCCTGCAGAACCTGAATCCTTGTTATCTACAGCAAGCCTGAACCACTTGTAGTCCTCAAACATACTCGGGCTCTCTCTTGAATCAGTGCTTTCCTGTTTGCTGCTTGGTCATTTCTAACTCCTGGTCACGGCTCAAATCTAGGATTACTAACCATCACACTGGTTTACCTGGGATTGAGGGGTTTCCCAGGATTTGGGATTTTGAGTGCTCAAAGTGGGAAAGTCTGAGGCAATTTGGGAAAAGTTGGTCACCCCACTCAAATCCCAATGATAATAGTGTTTCCAAATTTAATCAGCATCCTCAAATGTCCTTGATGTCCTCATTTAAGAACTTGAAAACTTCAGCTTGGAAATTGCTAACATCAGAACTTATGATGTACTGTAAGATATTTATGGTGGTTCATATCTATTTATTAATTAACATCCCTTGAGTAATTATATACTATTTGGCTTATTATCATCTAAAACACATTTCTTTCTGGTTTCATAAGAGTATCATAAAAATCTAGGGCGCCTGGGTGGCTCAGTTGGTTAAGCGACTGCCTTCGCTCAGGTCATGGTCCTGGAGTCCCGGGATCGAGTCCCGCATCGGGCTCCCTGCTCGGCAGGGGGTCTGCTTCATCCTCTGACCCTCCCCCCTCTCGTGTGCTCTCTCTCTCTCTCTCTCTCTCACTCTCTCAAATAAATGAATAAATAAAAATCTTTAAAAAAAAAGAAAGAGTATCATAAAAATCTAGTCAAATGCCTTGCCAAGATCCAGATACACTGTATTGATAGTCACTCCTTTGATCCAAGTTTTGCCAATCTGTTCAAAAAGGAAATTAGATTAGTCGGTCAGATCTTGTCATTTGTGAACTCATACTGGCTTCATATGGTCACAGCTTGTGTGTGTGCAATGTATGCACACACTCACAGACGTCTGAGCAGTCCTTTAACTGGGTAGAATTAACCCCTCTGGAACCTTATCTTGGATCAACATTGATTCACTTATAAAGAAATATTATATTCTACCCTGTACACACATGGCCACAGATTTCGCAGGTTTTCAAGAATATTGAAACCAATAAAGGGAGCAAAGGATTTTCCTCCTGACTATACTAGATTCAGTAGCCAGTATTAAGCTGTCTACGTTACTGAAATAAATCTTTCATAGCACAGACCTGGACTCTGGCCTGCTAATACCTGGTGAACTAACTGGCTAAGAGTCTAAAGCAAACACTCTAGGACTCATAGGAATGTTTATTTCACATGTAAACTAGCTCTGTGAATACACATTCATTTATAGGGATATAAATATAGGTCTTGAGTAGTGGCAAGTCATCAACATTAAAACCAGTAATTGTTACCATTTCGAAAGGTTAGGAGGCAGATGCATCTCAGTTTGAACTGATCGCTTAAGTAATTTCAGCATTTGTTTTGTTTTGTTTCCAAGTGAAAACAGGGCTGTTTCTGGTTGTCCCCGGCTTGTACCATGCCGCCAGGGAAGAGAAGCTTTTCTCTCTGTGAGAGGACACTCTGTTTCCTGGCTGCAATGAAAGCTTCACAGGAGTTGCAAATAAGAAGCAAACTGAAGTAAAATGTCAATCAGTAAGCCAGCATGAAAGTCATTACCTAATAATAGTAAATATAATGTTACTACTGTTATCATTATCGTCAGAAATAGTATTACCACTGTTGTTATTATTATCATCAGCAAGACCTATATTCCTTTTTTTTAAGATTTTATTTATTTTATTTTATTTATTTATTTGACAGAGAGACACAGAGAGAGAGGGAACACAAGCAGGGGGAGTGGGAGAGGGAGAAGCAGGCTTCCTGATGAGCAGGGAGCCCGATGCGGGGCTCGATCCCAGGACCCTGGGACCATGACCTGAGCTGAAGGCAGATGCTTAACGACTGAGCCACCCAGGCGTCCCAAGACCTATATTCCTAATGTGACTCTGCTACTCCTTAGCTCTGTGACTGCAGCTTTGTCTTCAAGTCTGTTTCATGATTTGTAAAATTGGGATAAACAATACCTGGACTACAGACCTCAAAGGGTGGTTGGGAGGCCATAACATTTATTGAGCATGTGCTATGTGCCAGAGACTGGAAACTTACATGGGATTATTTCATTTATTATATTTTAAAGATTCATTTATTTGAGAGAGAGAGTAAGAGAGGGGAGGGGCAGAGGGAGAGAGAGAGAAGAGTAAGCAGACTCCCCACTGAGTGCGGAGCTGGTGAGGGGTTCAATCTCACCACCCTGAGATCATGACCTGAGCCGAAATCAAGAGTCCGATGCTTAACCAAGTGAACCACCCAGGTGCCCTGGGATTATTTCATTTAATCTTCACAGCATCCTTGTGAACATGAATAGCAGTATATTACACTTACTTTGCAAACAGGGAAGCTGAAAGTGAGAGAAATTAAGTAATCCACCTTAGATCCCATGCTTCTAAGTGGCAACGCTAGGATTTGATCCCATACTGGGTTAAGCCTACTCTACCATATCACATACAAATGTACATGGACTTATTCCAGCTATAGACTATAGACCTGCCTATAGAATTATAGGTACATAAAAAGAGCATTGATTTTCTCTTCCAGAGTGGGACAGGGATTTTATACATTCCTGTGGATTTCCTTAAAATCCTGTATGATTTCACTGATTTCTTAAGCCAAAAGTAACAGGGTCAGTGGAGTCTTTCAGAAGTATCACATTTCAAAGGTGATGTTTATGTAATATTTAAACCATCACCCATTATTTACATAAATATGCTTAATATCACAATGCATTTAAAAGAAGCATTCCACACAAAGCAGATATTCATTCATGACATTCAAAAGCTACTTAACTTTCATATAATGGAAACAATCCTTTATGCAATCTGGGCCATAAGTTTAAAAATCCTTCCTTTCTTATTCCTTCTTTTGTAAAATGCTGATCTGGGGGAAAAATTGTCTTTGCTACTGTAGTCCAACACTATTTCCCTTGCATTTTATTTAAACCAAAGATTTTTAGGAAGAACATCCATCTCTATTAGAATTAGTAGGGTTACCCTTGAAGACACCCTCTAATTCTTTCCATTTCTAATAATTCCTAAATATTTTCTATCCACATTTAGTATTTCTTTGACCAAAGTAATGCCCCATACTTTTGGGCTGGCACTAAAGGAATTCTAAATACTTTCCCCTTGAATATATATTCCAAAATATATTGTTCTTGTCTTAGGCTACAGATATTTTGTTAAAACACACATTGGATATAGTGGTTATGAGGGTGGGTAAATGAAGAAAAACTAAATGCTCTCTGAGAATAAAATGATGAGTGATTATAGTGGGCAGATACTATCCTAAATCTCTAATTTTGAGACAATTTAAACATCAAGGTGGTTTTGCAATTCTTTTAGTTTTATTCAATATTAACACAACTATTTAAAGAAATTTTAGAACTGTTATAGAGTCTTTAAATATGACTAAAATTTCCTCTGAGGAGAGAAATGATTTGTATGTTATCCAAATAAAGCCTTCTAGTCAATTTACTTCCTAAATTGAAATGTGGAAATGTGAGCTAAGTAAATAGACTTAAAGAGAAAGAAATTGGGTCTTGAGTCTTGTCTGTCTCTGTCTCTCTACTCTCTCTGTCTCTCCCAGCAGGTGCACAGGAAAGAATTTTGATTTAGTATTTGGTGCAAACACTAAACGAAATAGAAGGAAAATTACATGATGAGTTCATATGGTCAGTATAAGCTCTAGTGTTTGCTTGAACAAAATGGGAGACCTGCACTATATCATAGTAAATGTTAAAGCCTAAGAATTGTATGTCAGGATAAATAATTTTAAAAGGTGCAATTCAAAGGGTAAATTTAGAAAACTTCATCTTGGAATTCTTGCCAATCTGAAACCTTTGAGACCTTGGTATAAATAAAAGTGTGAATATGTTGGAAATCTTATTTTAGAGCATAAGAGGGTCACATGTAATCATTTGGATTCATTTTCTCTATTGGATGAGAGCCAATGGAATCAAGAGTAGTTATATATTGAGTCCTGCTATTAATCATACACTCTTCTTTAAGGGCTGCTGGGAAACAAGTGTGACAGACAGGGCTGGCACAGAGAGATCAGAAATGGGAGAGCCCTTTCCAACCAAAGATCTGGATGAGTCTCATAGATGGAGTTATGGACAGACTGGACAAATGTAGAAGTGTCTGAAGCTAAAAACCAAAGGATTTATTTTCAGTGGGGAAAAAAATATTATAACCCGTAGCATAATCTTTCACAAAAGCCACTGAGTAAATAGTAATTCTTCATATACTTGAAAACAAAATTGTTTCAGCCTAAGCCTTCTTTTAAAATATTTTCTAAAATGTTACAAGATGTGACTGGGGTAAGGGTGGGGCTTGATGCTGGGAGTGAAGCACACAAAGGCTTGAAGGTACTAATATTGTCGTATTTCCTATATGGTACTGTGTTTTATTCTTCTCTAAATTTTATATTGACATATCATATATTTCTTTTCTCTTTCTTTCTTTCTTTCTTTCTTTCTTCTTTCTTTCTTTCTTTCTTTCTCTTCTTCCTTCCTTTTTTCTTTCTTTCTTTTCTTTTCTTTCTTTCTTTCTTTCTTTCTCTTTCTTTCTTTCTTTCTTTCTTTCTTTCTTTCTTTCTTTCTTTCTCTTTCTTTCTTCTTTCCTTCCTTCTTTCTTTCCTCTTTCTTTTTCTTTTAAGTAGGCTCCACACCCAATGTGGGGCTTGAACTCTGAACCCTGAGATCAAGAATCACATGCTCTACCAACTGAGCCAGTCAGGCATCCCCAATGATATGTTTCTTGATGAAAAAAAAAATTAGTATTAGGAGATGTCATTTGGTGTGCTATTATGATTCTATGTACCATAATTACCTGCTAACATAGCTTCAAACTGTTATTTAAAAATTATTTTATTTATGTACATCTAGAATCTCACATTCTAATTAAAAGTTGTAACATTAAACTTCTTTTTTCACCAGCTTTTAGACTAGAATTTTGTACTATGAAAAATGAGGGAAATTGCCAGGGGAGATTCAGGAGAAGTAAATCTGAGTAGAAATTCCTTTCACTACTGAAATACCTATTATTCCCATAAAATAACTCCATTATAACAGTCCCATAAAGGAATTTGTGTAGAGATACACTAAAAAGTTTAGAAAATATATATCCCTATGGAGAATTCTCCCTCAGTCAGTCTGTCTCCTGTCTCCACCTTGCTACCACATCTGGTATCAAGAGCACATTATTTGTAGCAATTAATTTTTAATGGGAAGAGAGAGTCAGGGGAGAAATCTTTAAGGTTTCAAAGACATACTCTAGAGTGCCAGTTTTAATTTAACTTTAAATATACATTTGAAAATTAATGGGCCCTCTGGTAATACTGTAGCTTTTGGAATTCATTCAGAAGGAGTTTAAAATGGAAATGCTGACAGATCATGAACTTCAGTGATATGAATGGTGTCGCTGTAAGACTTTGCTTCATAGGCATGATGCCCATTGTAATGAACTTACCTGTGGCTATATTTTAATTTCATTCAAACTTTAACACACAACACACAGACACTTGTCTGAATGGCAGACCAAAATAAAATATCAGAGCACTTAGTGGGACATACTGAACATATGTGTCCCTTTTATTTTATCTTGTCTGGTATTTGGACTTGGATTATCCTAGTCTATTGGTTATGACCTTAAAACTGATTAAGGTTCCTTGCCAGAGAAAAGTGATTTGCCTTCAAATCAACTGGTAGCCTCCATCTAGTTCACTTCACAAATGAATAAAACAGAATCTGTGCTAAATGGAAAGAACAGTAAGACATGACACAGAAGGAATGAGAAACAGGCAAGTGGGATGGCAAAAGCAAGTAATTAATAGACAGTGGGCTTAGCTTAGTTCTTGGTACTTCCAGGTTTTGTTTGAACAGGTAAGCTAGACTCTAGTATGTGTGAATTGATCAAACTGATCCTGCTCAAAGGGAATGTGGTTGGGTGGGATTGTGATGGTGGACTCTTTGTAATATGCAAAATGTGTCAAGACTGTCTGGTGTGTTTCTGTCTGGTTTTCAGGTCTAGTCCCAATAAACTTCCCAGTTTACATTTCCCAGTAAAGTCAGAATAAAACACCCTTCCAGCACCACATGCCCACAACATGGGCATCCACATGGAAGAAGAACACATTTTGGAAAGCTCACTAGCTCCTGGACCAGCAAACTAAGAAAGGAACATCATTCTGCCAACTGTTTTAGAAGCACATTTGAGTTAGTTCATGACACTGAGAATAAAGGAACAGAAGAAAAGAAGAAAGATCCTAGCATAAACAGACTTGGGAAGGAAATAGTGGCAGCAAAGATCAAAAAAGTTTGCATAATAAAAGACAGGAAATTCACATTGGATCAGAACTGAAAAAATTCCTCACCATCCAAGCTAAGAATTTTCATCAGTTTCTCTAGTGAGGAGGGACTGAAATATTTTATCATTTGCAATATATATATATAAACATGCTTTAGTTAGCTATTTGACAAGTGTATATAGTTCCCTTCCCAAAGTGAATATTAAGTCATTTTTATGAATTTTTTTGTCATCTTCTCAAAGGCCCCAGGGAAAGAACACTTCCGGCTATTGGCCTGGGGTCCCCACCTAATTACTGTAGCCAGAGTAAGTATCCCTTACTTTAACAAACTCTGTGTCTCTAACTTAGGTGCATTATGTACTAAACACAAAATGAAATCTTAATTTCCAGGACCCATATTTTATTTTATTTTATTTTATTTTTTTATTTTTATTTTTTTAAGATTTTTTATTTATTTATTTGAGAGAGAGAGAATGAGAGACAGAGAGCACGAGAAGGAAGAGGGTCAGAGGGAGAAGCAGACCCCCCGCCGAGCAGGGAGCCCGATGTGGGACTCGATCCCGGGACTCCAGGATCACAACCTGAGCCGAAGGCAGTCGCTTAACCAACTGAGCCACCCAGGCGCCCCCAGGACCCATATTTTAAAGTGAGTAAAGTTTAAACACGTATCTCTCAAATGTCAATGAAGACACTCCACGATCTTTCCATCCTCATCTCTATATTATAGTCATTCCAACTGCAGGTCCCTAATCATGATGCTAGGACCTTTTATACCTCCATGCTGTTGCCTATGTTGCCACCTCCACAGAGATTGGCTTGAATTTTCATGTCTCCTTGGCAAACACGTATTCGTTTTTAAAGACCCAAGCTTCACATGCTCCCTCCCACTCACTCTCGACAGAATAATGTATTATCTCCTGCCCTATGTCACCAGTTGGTTATTCTTACTTCTTTCTACCATCTATAGTTCATTTTTCTTATTAGAGCCTGTTCCTGGCAGGTAATAAACTCCTTAAGAGGAATAATTATGCCACATATCTTCATAACCCCAGGTCTTAGGACATTGCCTGATATACAGTAGGCATGACACTCTTAATTATTCATTCCATAAATATTTAAGCATGGAATTTTGATTAAGCCACAATGATTCTGCTCAGGTACATATGAACAAGAATACTTACTCATTAAGGCATTTCACAGGCAGTCAGCATTGTGTTTAATAACTAAGTCAAGAATGGGTTGACAAGTTAACATATCACTAGTCTATCTGTATCACAATTACTTGTAGTACTTTTAACAATTACTTGTTAAAAATGCAGATTCCTGAGTCCCACCTCAGACATGCTCAATCAGAATCTCTAGACATAAGACTCAGGAATCCATAATTGTAAAAAAGCAACTCATGTGCCATATTCTTACGATAAAGTAAGCTAGAGAAAAGAAAATGTTAAGAAAATCCTAGGAAGACAAAATACATTTACAGTACCGTATTGTATTGAACAAAATCCATGTATAAGAGGACCCACACAGTTCAAACCCATGTTATTCAAAGGTCAGTTGTAGTTAAATTGCCTGAGATCACAAAACTGGTAATCAAGATTTAAACCCATGTAGACTGACCCTGGATAAAGCTGATGTTCTCAATAATTCCACCGTTCCTTCCATTTTCTATCCCTCCCTCCCTCCCTCCGTTCCTCCCTTCCTTCCTTCCTTGGTAACTCACTCTAATCCCCTGGGTTGTTCAAGGTTCCACTGTAATCTTTTTGCCTTAATTTCCTCCTCTGTATAATGAGGATGATAAACAGTACCTACTTAATAGGATTCATTAAGAGGATAAAATGAGTTAATATATAAAAAATACTTAAAACAATATTTATGCATAGTAAATATTATGAAGTATTTACTATATTATTATTTTTTGAACTCCTATACTATTATTTAATAATGCTGCATACTTTTGGTTCTCTCTCTTTTAATTCTGCATTGTTTCTCCCCACTTCCTGTAACCTAAGTTTATATCCTTGGCTCTCTGTTCTCCATTTCGACATTCACTTCTTTGAAAATCGATAAGCCTCAAATACCACTTTGTGCAGATAATGAAGAAATCTAAAACTCTAGCTCTGGAGTTTCTCCTGAACTCTAGCTTTCAACTCCAACAGATCTTTGCATGGTTCCAATAGAATTTCCTACCAAAATATCAAGATAAATATGTCTAAAACTGAATTAGTTGTCTTCCCTTTGACATTGGCCAATGGCATAATTTTTCAGTCATTCAGACTTGAAATTTCATTCTCCCTTCCCAATGTACCACTTATCAGACCTTCCTAATTTCTTTTAATAATGACTCCCTTATTTAGTTTTCTAACATTTCTCCCATAGTTGAAAATACTAGCATATTTCAACACTTACATCTAACTTGTCCTCCAACCTTCTCTCTTTTCAATCTTGGCATCTGGTACTGATCAGTCTTCTTAAAATGGGAATTTGTAAAATAATCATTTATCAGTTTGAAATTCTTTAATTTGTTTCCTATTGCCCGTAGATCAAATCTTAAATGGTAGAATGTAAACTCCATGAAGGGAATTTTCATGCATTTTGTTCACCAATGTAACTCAGTGCCTAGAAGACTTCCTGGCATATAGTAGGTAACGCACTAAGGGTTTACTCAATGATTGAATGAACCCTTATCCTGGCATTCAGAGACTTCCATACTTTGCCCTCAATCTCTCTTCCACTGCACAAACTTCTAATACAAACTAATGAATCTATTTCTTTCCCTCTGAATATAATTAACATATCCTCGTTTTGCCCATTGTTATGAATCTCCTGTTCTCCATTTCCAAGCACATTATCTTTCTCTGCTCCACCTATGTAAATCCTCTTCACTTTTCAGCTAAGTCCCAAGGTCTCTGTCTTGATCAATTTGAGCTATTGGAATCTCCACCATCCTAAAACTCTATAGCATTTAAACCTTACATTGTTTATTTTTTACTAGGCAAATGCCTCTGCTCCCACAAACAAATATACTCTATTTGAGGCTGTGTGTACACTTTGGAATCTTCTGGATGATAAGAGCTCTATTAACTATAATGAGCAACTGTTCTTTTCTTATAGTCAAAGAACCTGAGATACATTTTAATAATAATTCAATTTCATATAGCATTCAAATATTCATACTCAATAGAAAAAAATGTTTTTAATCCTTAATAATTTGATGGGAAAATGGAGAGAGAGATTAGGTGAGTTACTGCTTAATTCTTACCTATTCTTTCCACCAAACCAAATTACCTGTCTTTCTTTAGTTGACTAGTTATCCAAAAATAGAAAAACTGTAGTTTAAGGCTATTTAAAATAACTATCTTCACTCAGCCCTGGATTTCTAGAAGAATTCCAGAAAGCTGTAGCTATTTGTTACAAAAATCAAGAGGTGGGAAGGATTTTACAGTGGTTAGATCTGGCAGGTAGCACCTTGACTAAGTGATCAAAGATAACATTACTAGTAATAAGATATATCAACATTATATACACCCAATATTACACCCTGAGAAAGAGACAACATCACTTCAATAGTGTTTATGTCGAAAATACATAACCTGAACCTAATCATGAGAACACATCACACAAATCCAAATTGAGAGACAGACCTTCTACCAAATGACTAACCCGGGCTCTTCAAAAGGGTCTAAGTCATGAAAGACAAAAGAAGACAGGAACTTCCACAGATGGGAGGAAACTGAGGAGATCTAACAGTTGAATCTGTTAATTAACTAACTAAACACAGTATAAGATCCTAAATTAAATACTAGACCAGACAAAGGATATTTTGGAAAACTGGCACAATTTGTATAAGAGCTATAGATTAGTTAATGGTATTGTATCAGTGTTAACTTCCTGGTTTTGATCATTGTATTGCTGTTATGTAAGATATCAGTATTAGAGGAAGTCAATGAAGAGTTTACAGGAACTCTCTCTCTACTATTTTTGTAACTTTCATGTAAATCTATTTCAAAATTATTTCAAAATAAAAAGTTGAAAAAGTGATGGAAAGGATGAATTAAGTTCTATATTCCTGGAGGAAAAAAAAATGCCCCCCATTTTTTTTTGAAATAATTCCTATAATTCCAAAGGTTGCATCAATCATTTCTATTCATCAATATGGTTGCTTTAACTTTTATAATGTGTGTGTACTGTAGGATGCTTTTCAGCATGTGGAGGGATCATTAGTTGTGGATGGCACACAGAATAGGCCAGGAAAACTTGTTAGAGAAATGATATTCAATGGTATACAACAGTTACTGGTTAAACAGACATGCTAAGTAGTATCTTAGGTGCTGGAAATGCAGCAATGAGCAAGATAACAGATCCCTGGCCTCCTGGAATTTCCAGTCTTATTAATAAAGATAAAATCAGAAGGTTAATTTTTTTTACCCCCCAAAACTCGGAAGGTGGACTTGTCAGGCTGTGAAAAGCTGTGCGGGCATGGAGGCTTATGTCAAAAAAGAAATTTGTTGCAAAAATTGGAGAAGGTATTCAAATTGGAAAGACCATGGTCTGTTAGCATGTTCTAGATGCATAAATGCAGATCATTAATTCATGTTTATAAGCTAGGGAAGGGCAGAAAGCAGAAAAGTGGATTACAGGAGAGAAAAATCAGCAGCAAAGTAGTACAGGGGCAGACTGAAAGGCAAGAGTGAAGGAAGGAAAGGTAGAAATGAGAACCGTCGCAGTCCGTTTATAATATGACTTAGGTGGGCCACAAGAATCACTGCAAAAAAATGCAAGAAGGTCGAGAATGAAGGGCTCCGCTGAGTAGGATTTCAGACGGGCGTGCGTGAAGAGGACAGAGAAAAAGATTGGGGATGGGAGACATGCAAGAGGAAAACATCATTTGGGGGCTGCCGAAAAAGGGACGAAAGAAGGATACTAGTCACCCACGAGCTTCGGGCACGACTAGGAGGGTGGCGTGGGAAGCAAGAGCGTGCGGGCGTTGCCCGGGCGGCCGCGGGCGCTCCCCAGGCGCGGCGGGCCCAGGGCCTTTGCGGACCCGGGCGCGGGAGGCCCCCGCGGGTTGGGGGTAGGTTGCGGGGCGGAGGGGGAGGTGTGCACTGTGTTTGGTGATGTCATTGCAAGTCAGTGAGCGGTGAAATTTAACACCGGCGGGAGTTGCTGGGCTCCTCTTCTTCCAGGGGAAGCAGCCGGCGGCAGTCAACGCTGAGCGCCTGGAGTTGCCACCGGCCCCCTCGCACCGACTAGATTTCCGAAGTGGGTGTGTGTGCTCGTCTGACAAATGTTCCGGCGCGGGTTGTTTCCAAGGACTTCCCCCACACACCCCCTTCATCTCCTTCCCTCCCCCAGCCCTTCTCTCCTCCCAGGCCCAAAGCACTCCACTGGAGTCACAGAGTCGCCTTTGAACCACAAGTGAACTCGAGGGCTGCGCTCGCGGCGGAGTTCCAGCTGCTGCCGGCGCCCCGCCGCCTGCCAGTGAGGTCTTGCGCCTCGCCCGCCCTCCCAGGGGAGCGCTCCCCCCGGGCTCGTCCGTTACCGAGCTAGGGAGCTAAGCCTAGCTGATTGATCTACCCTTTGGGTGCTACTTCTTTCCTCTTCCTATTTCCCTCCTCCCTTTTTGTTGTTGTTGTTGCGGTTTTGGAGCATCGTTTTCATGTGACTTTTTTTTTTTTTCTTCCTTTTTCATGGCCAGTACCTGCACCCTTAGCAGTTCGGAGTTGCCTTCTGTTTTCCGTTAGCGCTTCGCTGCAGGGACAAATGCATACAAATGCATTTAGGAGCCCACAGGACAAGGCGTGGAAAGGTCTCCCACACGGCAAAAACGTAAGTAGCTCACTTCCCCGGGAGGCTGGGGTTAGAGCCACCCCTCTTCCCAGCCTCCGGACCCGCTGGGCGGGTTGGAGATCTGTGCTCCTGCTCCTTGGCACTTTTTGAAGCTGGGAGCCAGAGAGCAGCCGTGGCATCCTCCTCTCGTCTCCTCAATTTGTAAAATACGGTGTTTGAAGGGAGCCTCCTGCCAGCGGATCTCTCAAAAAGTTATGCTAAAGAGGTCCTACGGCTGGGGAGGGAAAGCTCGCTGGCGCGCGTCCCGGTGCCGGCGGCCACGATTCCCGCGACTCCCGAGCTGAGCTCAGACGCCCGCTGGAGCTCCAGCTCCCGCCGCCCTCGCGCCCTCCCTCCCTTCTTTCTCAGGGCCCTGGCTGAGGTTCTGCTTCCCGGTGGTGCTTCTTCGGGCGTCCAGCCTGGGGACAGCCCGGGCGCCGGCGGTCCTCTGGGATCTGTGCGCGCAGCCTGGACCGGCGGGCACAGACGTGGGGCGGGTTGCTGGACTGGAGGAGAGGGGACCCGCAAAACCTCGGGCATCGGGGCGCGGCTAGACTCAGAGGCAATCGCCTCTTGTCGTTAGGAGGCCAACACACGTGCTGCCCATCTGGGGCCGAGGCTGCGTCCTGCTTCACTGGCCTGTCACTGGGGAAGGGGCTGGACGCGGGGGCGGGGCTGCTCCTCCCGCAGAGTGCTCGCGCAGGCCCTGACTGGCACCCCACCGTCTCTTTGGGCGCTGTACCTGCTCCTGCTCACTCCCTTACTGGGAAAAGAGCCTGGAGGGGGGTGCATGCCTTGGCTGGCTGCCCTCCTCCCCCTGGAAGAGGTCAGTGGGTTATGCAAGTTTGCTTCAGGCCCTTGGGGCGGGAGGGACCAAAGCGGCTCCGGTCATTCTCTGCCCCGATCTGCCCCTTGGGAGAGTAGGTGAGGGTCGCGGGTAGAACTGACCGTGCCCGCTGAGGGCAGGCGGAGGGAGGCGGGGCGCGGAGAGAGACCGCCTTGTGGCAGTGTTTGTGTGCACATGTGCTTCCCAGCCGCGTGCCGCCGACCGTGGCTGGGGCTCGCGCGCTCTCTGCTCTGACCCCTGCGAGCCTGGGCAGCTGGGCTTCCCGGCGGAGGAGGACGCACCTCCTCGCGCGCCCGAAGCCGGGCGAATCTGGGGGAGGCAAGCTCGTAATCCCGTGCCTGGGGCCAGGTGCCGGCGACCGGGGAGGCCCGGGTCGCGGAAGAGCTCGGGCAATGCCGCTTAACTTCCCCAGGGCGACTCACGCGGGTCGCGCCGGCTTCCCAGGCACGTTTCCCGCCACATTTCTCAATAAAAGCCCCTCAGCGTGGACCCAGTCGGAGAGCCGGGCTCCGGGCGCAGCCGATCGTGCGGGACCGCGTGCATCTTCCTGCTGATCCCAGTCGGTGGAATGGTGGCAAGAGCTGCGGGCTCCCGCGGGTCCAGAGACACCAGGAGAGGGTGGGTGAGGCAGTCCACCTACTGGCCGGCCCGCAACCTCCGCGTTCATCCCTCTGCCCTTCTTGCCTTGCCGGCCAACTCCCACCGGAGGGCTTTTCCTTGGCCACTGAGCAAGGCCTGCGTCGGTGCCCCACCATCCGCGGGGCTGGTAGTTGTGACCAACCTCTCAGATTAAAGCAGATCTTCTGCTCCTGGCCTCTGTCTTGTCTGGTTTACACTTCCCTTCCAGACGCTCCCAGAAAAGGCCCTGCATAAATTTTGGGGCAGTTTGGGGTTTGTAAATTGGGTCCAGATGATTGGGGGTGGGGAGGCAGAGAAACCAAACAGAATGGATTACACCAAGGGACTGAGGAAAAATGAAACTACGTGGAATGGGTGAAGAACCCTGGCTGAGAGAATTGGGGTTGAGAGCAGATCCTGGGTGAAGGCACTGGCCTAGAAGGTCTCTCCGTCAGGGACCTTGCAGCCTCCTTTGACTTCCAGTTTGTTCCACTACAGTTGTCAGTCGGGGTGGGCTGCAGAGAATAAGGGGAATTCAAGGTTACATCATACACCCCCTTATAGCTCCAACCATACACATGCCAAGTAGGGGAAAGAGTAGTTACTGATTGATCTGAGAAAATTGTTTCTCAAAAAAAAATCCAATTTCCTTAAAGAATTAAGCGCTCTTCAATTTTAAAAAAGAAAAACTGGGAGGCCTGGGTGGCTTAGTCGGTTAAGCCTTTGCCTTTGGCTCAGGTCATGATCTCAGGGTCTTGGGATCCAGCCCCAAATTGGGCTCCCTGCTTCTCTCTCAGACTTTTCCTGTGCTCCCTCCCCTCTTGTGCTCTCTCTCTGCCAAATAAATAAATAAAATCTTAAAAAACAAAACAAAACAAAAAACACCGCTACCAACCCTATAGGGAGGGGACTTGGCAGAAGCAGCTGATTAGCTGATGATAATGTCAGTCCACTGAATTAAACCTTAGAGTGTCTAATGAAATCCTTGAGGTTTTAATTTTCCACCATCCTTTTGTGGTGATATTTTTGTAAGAACAGGAGCAGTTTTTTAAAATCACAATTCTGATTATTCACCCAAAAACATTTACAGTTTTAAAACTGGATCCTTAAAGACATTTTATTTCATAGGGCTGCTTTTGAGTGAGTTACCTAATGTGAATTTGTGGAAGTAATATTAAAGGAAATTAAAACCAAAAGTCAATGTTAGATACAATGATTTAACAGTATCAGAAATTTCCCCAGGCAGGCTATTATTGTAATTAAAGGGTTTCTATAACCAAGGTGTGTGTGGGGGTGGGGGAGTGGGGGGCAGTTTTGGATATAAACATCTATTTCCTAGTTGGCATGAAACTTCTTTAAAGTTGCTTAGTTATCTTTGCTTTCAAGTAGATGTTTAAAATAAACTGATGTCTCAAGGAGAGGGATTATACTTATGGAAAGTGTGTTGCTTAGACATTCTGCTTGGTGATCTGAAGTGGCAGGAGAAAAAAAATAAATTTTATTGTGGAAATTCAAATAGCTGTGCTAGAGTCCTTGCCATGCTTTGCAACTATGAGTTATTTTAGAATTTGTAACTCTGAATGAGAAGTGAGGTAAAGACCATTTTGTTTTCATTCTCATAAAAGGCTAACATTATTCTGGCATTCATTCACTCAATCATTCACTCATTTATTCAACAAATGTTTTCTGAGCCCCAACTACGTGCCCAGCATCACTCTAAGCAGAAGGGATACAATGGTGGAACAAGACAGAAACACAACTGCTGCCCTCCCAATGTGCCCAGGTTAGTATCGGAGACAGAAAATGAACAGCCAGGTATACCAAAATGAGGTAAAGGTACAGACAGGAGGACACCTAGAAGTCCTGGGTAGGTGGGGTAGATACAGAAGGGAAATCCTGGAAAGAAAGGCTGACCAAAGGAAATGAAATTCTCACTGAGACCCAACAGGAAAAGGCATGGAACTTTCCAGACAGAACAGTAAAAGGCTGAGAGATGAGATAGCACTGGTTCATTTGAGGGCCGGAAAGAAGTGAAGTTGGTTGTAGATCACACTTTCTAGAGGACGAGTGACTGGAGCTGCATCTGGAGACCAGAGACCAGATTCTGAAAGGTCTTTAAACCAGGTTACTTTCTTAGCTAAATAAATGGAGGTTAGGATGGCCTGACTTCTTGATCTTGGGATCAGTGTGCATGTAGAAGATGCTGGAGAAGTTGTATGTTTATTGAAACTCAAGACCACCTGATAGTCTTGCTAACTGAAGATTGACTCATTCATTTAAAAAACTTTAGTTAACACTAGTGTGTACCAGGAACTTTGCCAGGCGAGGCTGCAATCATGTTAACAATCTCTGGGGTATTACGAGGATGGACTAGCTGAGGTATTTTTCTTCCCTGCTACTGACTGGACTCTAGGCATTTTGATCACTTGAAGTCCTTAAGCATTTATCTCCCTTGTACTTCATGAATTGCCTGTTTGCTTGAAGTTTAACCAAAAATTCTAGTATGTTTCACCACTGCATTAGTTATACAAGTACCTACTAAGCTGAATTGATAGTCTCAGAAATTCATTGTATATAAGTTAGTGACAACACTTCACTCCCTGAATCATCCAACTTTATCCCCACTGCTGGGATGAGAACTGATCTTCAGTTATTTGGGCAACAAAGGACAGAAATGTTATTATTTCTGGATCTTTGCAGCTAGTAAAGAGCAAAATTTGTAAAGTTGTCGTAACTTAAAGGAGTTTTTGGCTTGTAAATGTAGTGTAATGGTAATTGCTGAAATTATCGATATATATCACACGTATGGTTTTCAGTTGGTTTAGAAATTGGTTTAGATTAAAATCACCAACTCATTAAAAAAAAGGTTCCCTATTCACAAGATTTCACAAGTCCTTCTTATAATTATAACTGGAATCTATGTCGGAATGAGCTTCGGTAGCCTGCAGACACAGTACATGAGAGTCTGAACGAAAAGATGCCTGGGATTCTCCTAAAGTAACTCAAACCCTTCAGATAAAGAGAAAGTTGAATAGCCCTAAGAATTATTTAGGGAAGATGCCTGGGATGGATATTAGTTCCTTAAATATTCGGAGTATGGTCTTTGGATACCTATTTCCTGTCTCATCCCCTCCAGGCTTCATCGCTCACATGTCTGGTTATGTTTTGATTGTGGCTTCTGCTATACTGAAAATGTGGCTAGCAGACCAGACACAGAAATATTTCATATTTTGCTAGAGATCCTCAGATATTAATATCGTGGGTTATATTTTCTGAACTTTTATTGACTGTTACCATATTTTTTACTTCTTTTAGATCTGGTCTGTTTTTGTGAAATGTTTGAGTACAGGTACTTCTGGTAGTTTCTATTAGTGACATACACTCCAGACATACAGAAAAGTGACCAAAAGCAGACATGCTCCAAATATTTGAAAAATAGTCATTATTTAATATACCAACTAGACTTTTTGTGAAAGTAAATATGTGGACAAATGAGCAAACTTAGGAGACTATTTGAGGTTATATAATTAAAAGAATATTGGCCAGACCTTCAGGAAGACCTTTCCAGATTTGTGGTTAAACATCATGTCTATTATATATAGTACTTTATGGAACATCTTGCTAAATAATTTGATCTTTGTCCTTTAATGCCAGTATACTAAAAGGATCCTACCATACACACAGATTTTAGGGTTTTATATTTAGAATGCAAAATATAAAATTTATATTATCTCATCCCATGAGAGATAAGTCAACCAAGACTCAGAATATTGACATGAACCACCCAAGGTCACACAGTAAGTTAGAAATAGAACCAGTTTTAGTCTTTTGACTCCCAGTCTAGTTTTACTTTCTTATTTACCATGCTGTTTTCTCTCCAACCTAATGCAGTTTTAATTTTAACTTATTCAACGACTCTGGCATGTCTTAGCACTAAATGTATACATGGTACATAAAGCATAAAGCACAGCTGATGCCCTTGAGAACTCTATCATCTGCTAATGTGGAAATGTGACATTTTTTCTTAAGTGAATGTATAGTAAATGTGATATCATGGGAGGGGGGCAAAACCAAAGAAATAAACAAGCCCAGCCCAACTAGACATTTTCCAGAAAGCTTGGATTCATTAGACATCCATTTCATACAATGATGGAGTTTGGCTCTTTCACTAAATACATCAATTAAGCTTGATGTCTTCTCTGTGTTCCCACTTCAGAGATGGGAAAAACAGTCACAATGAAGAAAAAAAAAAAGAAGCCTTTCCACTTACCCTATCTTAGCAGATAGTTTTAAACGTTCTTCTTTCTCTTCTTTCTCTCTTTGGACAGCCAAGTAAAAGTACTCTTACTTATTTTACTTTACTTTTCCCAAGTGTTAAAAGAATTAGATCCATAGGGGAAAACTGAATTCCTCAGTCATTGGGAGATGTTACTATCACTCCTTTCCATTTTGAAAGTGTTTATTAAATAGTCGGTTAAGCTTCTGCCTTCCGTTCAGGTCATGATCCAAGGGTCCTGGGATTGAGTCCCACATGGGGCTCCCTGCTCAGCGGGGAGCCTCCTTCTCCCCCTCCCTCTGCCTGCCACTCCCCTTGCCTGTGCTCTCTCTCTCTGACAAATAAATAAGTAAAATATTTCTTTTAAAGGGATACCTGGGTGTCTCAGTCGGTTAAAAATGTTTATTGTCAATTTCATGTAAGAAATAGATAAAAGGTGAAGACCTGTTGCTTGTTCAGGTATTTACTTACTAATTAATCCTAAGAGGTACAACGTATATGGGATATAATAAAGTTACAATTAAAGCATTAAGAGTACAGAGAGGAGGGAAAAATCCAGCCTTCTTTAGAGATGATGGAAACTTCATGGAGCAGATGTTATTCAAATTAGGCTTTGATGATACTTAAGATTCTGACAGGTGGAGACGAAGAGGGCCTTTAAGATACTTACAAGGTCTCTCCAGGGAATACAGTATAATGTGATATGGCTGTAGCTTCAGGGGAGGGGAGGTCAGGCGTAATGGAATCCATATTGCTATGGATATGTATATCCATATGTTCTTCCTTAGGTGGCTGTTAGTTTGGGACATAATTAGAAAAAGAGAAAAAATCTCAGTCATCAATCTCTACTCCTCTGTCATCGGTTTTAATACGTAGGTACACTTACATAAGGTATGGCTCAATTGATTTGTCATAATCCTCTAAGATCACCTGGCTAAGGGATGATGTTTGATGTGTTCAGGTTTTCCTGCCTTACACCAGGAGTGGACTTGTTAACATGTCTAGAAAGAACTTTATTTTTCATTTTTGTCCCCTGAGGTCATTGGGGAAGTCTATGAGTTGGCTGAATTGCTAAATGAATACTGCTGGTTGTTGTACTTTTCATTATTTAGCTTCCTCTGAATAGAAGAGCGCCTGTTGGGTTATTTCTAAACTCTGAGTGAGCCAGATTACCTTGGGCAGATGAGACGTGATTCCTTTCACATTCCATTTTCTGCTAAAACAGCATAATCTGCTGCACTCTCCTTCAGTGATTGTAATCCTGAGCTATTTTTTAGTCTCACTGGTCTATATATCCTGCCAGTTATTTCCTGAAAATATAAAGTTGAAAGGAAAAGAGCCTCTTTTTACTCAAACTCTAGATCACTTTGGGATCCATCCTGGAGAACCTAGAGATATCATTTTAATCTTACACAGAGGTCCTCAACTTGTTTGCACAGTAGAATCACCTGGGGAGTGTTTAAAAATCCCTGTACCACAGACAAATTAAAATCAGAATCTCTGGGGGCATGGGTGGAGAGGGCAAGATGCAAGTATTAGTAGTTTTTAAAGCTCTCCAGGTGATTCCACTGTGCAGTGAGGGTAAAAACCAGATTCAAAACAGGTAGACCTTTCATCATCTCTTGAGCATCTATTCCTGAACAGTGGTCCTCATAGCATAAACCCCAGATTCACAGCATCAGCATTGCCTGGGAACTTGTTATAAATGCAAATTCTCGAAACTCACCCCAGACCTGGTGAGTCAGAAACTTTCAGGGTGGAGCCCAGAGAATCTTTAACAAGCCCTCCAGGTGATTCTGCTGCACAGTAAAGTTTGAAACCACTGATCTAGAGCAGGAGAAAAGGATAAAAACAAAACAAACAAACAAACAAAAAACAACACCCCCCCAAGGGTCAAATAATCTTAGGTCATGTCATAAAATTAGATTGTGATTTAATAATACTTGTGTGTTTTAAGTACAATGTAACTATAAATAGTAAATGTTCTAAATTGTTTCTCAGAGTTTGATATATGCACAATCCATATTAGAATCACCTAAAGATGTATACAAACTGAGGATTCAGTCCAAATTTATAAATCATAATCTCTGAAGCAAGCCTAGAATCTACATTTTTTACAAGCATCTCAGGTGGTTCTTTTAGCAAATTAACATTTGAGAACTATTGTTTTAAATGGATAACACCATACATAGGAATCTTTTATATGCTTCATTAAAATATATGGTTCAGCTATTCACCCATACCAGTTGAAATTTCTGTAATTGTTCAGTTGATTACATTATAGAATTGATGACAGTTTTAAGTATTCTATCAACTTATCTAATAAAAGTTGTGCTCTGTACTGAGTAAGACCGTAGCGTGTGCATTTTTCATTTACTAAAATATGGTTAAGGCCATTCTAATATAAATTATAGTTCCATTATACCAAGGAGAAAAGTATAATTACATATTATTGACTCACTTTGTAAAAGATTATCTTTATTAACATGCTCCTTATACTAGTTGAAAAGATAAAAACATATTTATCATTGGTAATAAATAGGAAATGTACCAATTACTATTAGCACACCAGGACCTTTGTAATCACTCACAGAACTCTATTTTACAGAAATGTCATTTGGGAAGTCCCTGGGTTATAATAATAAAAAAAAAAGAATTAAGTGATCAACTATTGTTTTAGCCAGCCTACCATTACTTTTTGAAATTATCTCTATGGTTTTTACTTGAGAGGTAGCTATAGCCAATTATGAAGACTACTCAATAAAATCTATCAAAAGTCAGCTAATCATTATGAATGAACATTTTGATATGCAGTGATTGAGTATTGTGCTCACAATTATTGCTAATCAAAATGTTCAATGTTGACATCTACAGGCCATTGCTATTTTCAGAACCCAAATATCATGAATCTAGTACAAGTGATATTCAAATGGCTTTGATATGATAATCAAATGGCTTTACATATAAACATTCATTTAAACAAATCACTGGTTCCACAATTTATAATCACTATGGTTAAGTGACTATAAGTTCTGTTACTTTGCATAAACTTATATTACTTTGTATAAAATTGTATGTATGATAATTTGGTATAATATGTAGTCATAATAATAATAATATCATTTATACTAGTTAATGTTTATTGAGTGCTTCCTATGTGCCAGGTATTGTTTTGTGTGCCTTACATGAAATTTTTCAGTTAATCTTTGAAAAAGTTTATGAGATACATTTAACAGATGAAGAAACACTAGGGTGATAAAAAGTGTGCCCAAGTCATATAGTAAGTGGCAAAGCTGGAACTTAAACTCAGAGTCCTTGCTCTTAGCCATTATGAGTATTAAAATACTGTGTTAATTAAAATGATAGCTTATTTCTTGGGGCACCTGGGTGGCTCAGTCTGTTAAGCATCTGCCTTCGGCTCCGGTTATGATCCCAGGGTCCTGGGATCGAGCCCCACATTGGGCTCCCTGGTCAGCGGAGAGTCTGCTTCTCCCTCTGTCCTTCACCTGCTCCTGTTCTCTCTTGCTCTCTCTCTCAGATAAATAAATAAAATCTTTTAAAAAATGATAGCTCACTTCTTAATCTTGTACTAGAGTTCATTTTGTATTTTATATGATTTATAGGTTATAAATATCCACTAAAATTTTCCTTTTTTTTTTTTTTAGGAAACTGCTTCTTCATTTTATTGTGCTATGTGTGGCAGGAGGTGCTGTTCGTGCACAAGAACAAGGTAAGAAAGTTACCTTGTTACTTATTTGGTTATATAAAAATTCTGCTTCCAAACAGCAAAGGTATATGACTTTAAAATCATCAGAATCTTAAATTCAAAGTGAAACAACAAAAAATTCTACGCAGTACAATGAGAATGTAAGGGCGAAGAAACCAATTTTGGGGGGAAATATGACCTTTAAGAAATTACTTACATTTTTAAGCAAACTCTTTATAAAAGGGAAGTTTTGTATAGTGAAAAGGCTTTGCTTGTGACTTCATTTGAAGTGGGAGTTCTTGGGGGTGGCAAACTGTGACTGAGTTACCTTTGCACTTCTTGAAACAACACGTGCATATACTAAACGTTCCATCTAGATTTACATCATTAAGAAACAAAATACAATTTGCATACCAGTGGGTTTGGGATTTTATTTAATTCAAATGGAAAGGTTTAGAAAATAGTTCAATGTTTTGTTTTTGCGTGCTAGCTAGTTCCTCTGGTAGTATGGTGATAGAGTTTCAGGAATCTATGTATACTCAAATTATTTATTAAACAATATTTTAAAAAGTATCTTCAATTTGCCACATAATATCCTAGTTGCCAGTGATGGAAATATATATATGATAATGTATCTGGCCTCAAAGTGTAAAAACAAGTGACTTTGTCAAAGATTAAAAAATAAAAAGCCAAAGTCAAAGAGAAAAACCTGGGAAGTATGCTGGATCTACAGACAGTATCATCATGGCCCCATGTTTTTTTGTTTTTGTTTTTGTTTTTTTTACTCCTCTGTCTTATATCAGGAGGGCTGCCAAATTATTTATTCTGACAAAACCAACATTTCAATTCAGTGACCAATTCCACAAGCCACTTGTCAGTTTGGTCAATCAATTAAACAATAGTAAGAAGGAGAGAAGGAAATGAAATATACATAGGTAGAGAGAGGGTGCACAAAGGAAGGGGTAGTGCTTTACCTGACTGACCAAACTGACAAGTAGACAGATAAGTATTCTGTCAAGTAGCACATAGATGAATTAAAAGATATCTTGGAAGGCATTTTCTGTTTTATGGAGAAATGGTTAATTTAGGTCACATGTCACGTATAACTTCCTGAAATGCTATTCTTGACCAAGTCATTTCTGTTACTTTATTTTGCTTTAATTAGCCATGAAGATGAGAGAAACTGTATCTTTTGGTTCATTGTTATTACTTATGGATACCTTCTGAGAACTTATGGTGTGCCAGCCCCATGCTTGTAGAATATATATTCACCACTACCTCATCACAGGGTCTTTATGATTATGCCATGATAGAATTGCTGAAACCAAGATTAAGAAGAATAAGTAACTACCCCGAGGGTTCCAGGCAAATAAATGGAAGAACCAAGATTTGAACTCAGGTATTTTGATTGCAAAGTCTATAAATTCTTTAAAATTAAGCCTCTTGGACCACAGAGAAGATCAAAAAGAGAAGGAGAATTGTCATTATTAATTACATATATATTTTGTGGCTTGTCCTTGGCTGGCACTTTACATTTATTATTCTAATCTTCATAATGAGCCTGCAGGATAGAGATTATAGATGAAGAAACTGAGGTTCACGGAAGGGGCTTGCTCAGGTGTATACAGCTGGGACTTGAATCTAGGCCTGTCCATCTCTGATAACAATAAAAAAGCCTCTTTCTAGTATACATCTTTTGCCTTCACAATTGCCATCTGCTGTTGTCCTGAGTTTAATAATTTACAAAAGGTAGCATTATCAAGATATTAAAAACCCAGGCAAAGAAGAATATAAGGAAAACTGAATATTTTTGAATGGATTTTTTTTAAAAAAAATTTCAGAACCAATGAAGGAAATAATGTCGTTCAGCCTTGAGATTTCATTTATAGAATACAAAATATGCTCCTTTATTTCAGAGTGAACATCATGATTTTTAGTTTTCCTATAACCATAACATTTTATTGTGAGTTCTTAATAAAAAGAAAAATCTTTTTAAAACCTCTTTGACTTCCAAAAATTGGATACTTTTTTGAGCTCAAAAAAAGAAATGAAGGGGCACCTGGAGTGCTCAGTCTGCAGCCGATTCTTGATTTTGGCTCAGGTCATGACCTCAGGTTTGTGAGATTGAGCCCCACATTGGGTTCTGTGCTCAGAGGGGAGTTTGCTTGAGACTTTCTCTCCCTCCCCCTCTGCCCTTACCTCTGCTCACATGTGCGTGAGTGTGCGCACATGAGTGCACTTTCCCTCAAATAAATAAATAAAAATCTTTTTAAAAAATGAAATAAAAATAGTAGTACTCTAAACTTAGAAGTACTTTTTTCCTAAAGTAGGTTTTTTATTAAATTGGCATGAAACAATAATGTAACATTTAATCAGGAGATATAACTATCAATAATTCTTAGATACTGGAAAAGAATTTAAAAACTTTGAAAAATATTTTCCAAAAGAAAAAAAAAGCCAAATACACTAACCATCTGATTTTTTTTTTTTTTTTTGAGCTATTCCTTTTAGAAGCTAAAATTCTCCTGTTCTACTGTGGATTGGTAGTTCTCTAAGTTTCCTGTAGAGTTAATGTCTCTCCTCTGTGTCAGATCCCCTGTCTTGGAACTCATATTTTCATCTTCATCGTTCATTTCCTTATTTGAGTGGAGTGTATCATCCAGTAGCATCCTGAGAATGTGTTTATTTTACCCATAAAGTTAAAGGTAATTTGAGGAGGTACAGAATTTTAGTCTGTAAATAGTTTCTCTCCATTTTAAAGACTTTCGTCCATTTTCTCCTGGCTTACAGTTCAGAAGTGTGATGTTATATTAATTTTTTACATGTGACCTTTTTCTTTTCCTCCTTAAATCCTTAAGAGCATTTGTTTATCCTTGGTATTTTGAAATTTTACAATGATGTGCTTTGTACAGATTTTTTTTGGGGGGGTTTCCTTTTTTTAAATTTGAAGTTCAATTAATTAACAATATAGTGTATTATTAGTTTCAGAGGTAGAGTTCAGTGATTCATCAGTTGCATACAACACCCAGTGCTCATTCCATCACGTGCCCTCCTTCATTTCCACCACCCAGTTACCCCATCCCCCCCCACCTCCCTCTAGCAAGCCTCAGTTTCTTTCCTATGCCTAAGAAGTCTCTTATGGTTTGTCCCCTCTCTGGTTTCATCTTGTTTTGTTCTTCTCAGGTTTTTTTTTTACTAACCAGAATCATGCTGTATGTATTGTTCTTTGATGTGCTTGTTGGAGATGTTCTCAGCCTAGCACACTCCTTTTATCCATTCTATATTCCATAGAAATAGTTAGATGTTTGGGTTGCTTCATTCTGCTGTATAATTATGCCCACTTTTGTGCACAAACTTGAGCACAGGGGCTGGAATTTGAGGGGAAGTGTGTCAATTTGAGCCCTAGGCAATCTGAGGTGAAGACATTTGACTTGGCATTTAGCAGGTGGCAGGCCGTGCATGCTGACTCTGGCAGGAGGGCAGCTGGATTGTGAATTTGGGACCCACAGGCTGATGGCATCGTGTGTGACAGGGATGTGGCTGGTTTTGCTTTTAATTTTTGTTTTTCTGGGAAATTTGATCTCTCTCTCTATTCTAAATGAAAGCCTTGCTGGATAGAGTATTTTTGGCTGTAGATCTTTTCCTTTTAGCAGTTGGAATTTACCATGCCACTTTCTTCTGGCCTGCAGAGTTTCTGCTGAAAAGCCCACTGATAGCCGTATGGGGTTTCCCTTGTATGTACCTGCTTTCCTTTCTCTTGCTGCCTTTAAAATTCTCTCTTTATCACTACTTTTGGCCATCTTATTTACTTTGTGTCTTGGTGCAGACCTCTTTGGGTTGGTTGTGTTGGGGGCTCTCTGTGCCTCCTGTATCTGGATTTCTCTTTCCTTCCCCAGATTCAGGAAGTTTTCAGCTATTATTTCTTCAGACAAATCTTCTGCACCCTTTTCTCGCTCTTCTCCTTCTGGGATCCCTATCATGCGACTGTTATGCCTGACAGTGTTGCTGAGTTCCCTGGGCCTATTTTCATTTTGCGTATTTTTTCCCCCCTCTCATCTGCTCAGCTTGATTGCTTTCCATGACTCTGTCCTCCAGGTGGCTGATCCTTTCTTCTACTTCCTCTTGCTTGCTATTTATTCCAGATGGTCTATTTTTATTTCCATTTAGTGAGTCCAATAGCTCTAATTGGTTCTTTTTTATCTCTTCTATCTCTTGGTGGAGGGTCTCATGGAGGTCCTGCAGTCCTTCCTCAATTCTAGCGAGTATCTTTATGAGCGTTATACTTTATGAGAGTATCTTTAAATTTGCTATCAGACATATTACTTACATCCATTTTGTTTAGGTCTCCTGCTCTGATTTTGTCCTGTTCTTTGATTTGGGACATATTCCTCTGTCTCCTCATTCTGTCTCTTGCATTGTCTGTTTTTCTGTGTTAGGAAAGTCAGCTACATCTCCTGCACTTGAAAGTAGTGGCTTTATGAAGAAGAGGTCCTGCAGTGCAATGTCTGTTCCCCAGAACCTGGTGCTTCAGGGGGTGTCTCCTATGTGTGTTGCTCCAGGGGTGTCCTACCGTTGTGATTAGGACATGTTTGCTTTCAGTCCTGTTGTCTGTGATGGCTCTCTGCCTGTTGTGGGCAGAGTCTGGTGCCTGTGGTGTTAGTGGGCTGCTCTGGAGCTGCCTTGGGCTTGAGTTGAGTCAGACCAGGCATTTGCCAGAGATGCAGTAGCACCAAACTGCAGGCACTGTCCCTGTGTCATCCCCGGAGAAGCTTTTGTTGGTGGGGCCTGCAGTCAGACCCACTCCCTGCACCCAGCCCACTGCTGGGGTCAGTCAGAGTGGTGTGTGGTTATCTTCCCCTCTCCCTGGGGCAGGACTCACTTTGGAGTGGTGCTGACCCTTGTCTGGGCCGCCCGCACACTGCCAGGCTTGTGGCACCGCTTTGACGGGATCTTGTCAAGAACGATCGCAGGGGGTGGATCTGCTTCGTTGTGGCCTCTTGTCTATGCCGGGCTGTGGAGAGTCTGTTCTGCCAGTTTTCAGGCTGCTTTTTGGGTTATTTATGCCGATGTGGGTGCTCTCTAGGCGGCCACGTGGCAAGAGGTGAGCTCAGGGACGTCCTACTCCTCCATCTTCCCAGCAGCCTCTGCCTGTACAGATCTTTTCTCAACTTACCGTGCTGGCCACTCAGTAGGACTTTCAATGTAGAAACATCTTTCATTTTCTGGGAGTTTTTCTGTGTTAGTTCTTTCTTCATATTTATTTCATCTTTCTGTAAATTCTGTAGTTAGGATATTGGATCTGGATGGGGTAGCAAGATGGCAGAGGAGTAGGAGATCTAAATTTCATCTGGTCCCAGGAATTCAGCTAGATAGGTATAAAACCATTCTGAACACTTACAAACTCAACAGGAGATCGAAGAAAAGAATAGCAGCAATTCTATGAACAGAAAAGTGACCACTTTCTGGAAGCTAGGACGTGTGGAGAAGTGAATCCGAGGCGATATACGGGAAGAGAGACTGTGGGGGGAGGGAGCCGGCTACTGGCAAGTGATAGAGCAGCAGAGCACAAAATTGGAACTTGTAGATGTCTGCTCCACTGAGGGACGTTGCTCCAGCGGCTAAGTGGGGGGTGGAACCCCCGCTGGGACAGTGTGTTCTCAGGACCCTCAGGGTCACAGGAAGACTGGGGGTGCCTGAGTGTGGCAGAGCTCCCAGGTATTGGAGCGGGGAGCCAGCTGCAAAGATGGAGCCAAAAAATGGGCTCTCAGCTAGGGGTTGCCATAAACTGATCCGTGGCACAGTCGGGCCACTGCTCTTCCAGCAGGGACCCAACAAGTGGCAGATCCGGGGAGACTCCCCTTCTTCCCCTGGGAGAAGCAGCGCGGGTGTGCACCGCAGGGATCTGCTGGGTTTGGAGACTCCACACGGGGTCGTGTGCCAGAGATAGAAATGCTCGGTCACAAGCCGGATGAGCACGGAGTGTGACCAGAGACCGGGGAGACAGGAATGACTGACTGCTTTTCTCTGGGGGCTCATTGAGGAGTGGGGCCCTGAG
This sequence comes from Mirounga leonina, assembly GCF_011800145.1. Taxonomy (NCBI): domain Eukaryota; kingdom Metazoa; phylum Chordata; class Mammalia; order Carnivora; family Phocidae; genus Mirounga; species Mirounga leonina. Next base: position 23,052,374 of record NW_023270447.1, read on the forward strand.
TTCTCAGCTCCTCTGAGGCAGATTGGGAGGCCACCATTTTCACTCTCATCCTCCAAAACTGAACGGAAAGCTTGCAGAGAACAAAAGCTCCCAAGAGCAAACCTAAGCAGATTACTTAGTCTGGACCCAGGAAGGGTGGGGCAATTCCGCCTCCGGCAAAGACATTTGGGAACCATGGCAACAGGCCCCTCCCCCAGAAGATCAGCAAGAACAGCCACCCAGACCAAGTTCAATGAGAATGGCAGAACTCCAGCACTAGAGGAATACTGCACGTAGAATTCATGGCTTTTTTCCCCATGATTCTTTAATCTTTCAGTTAATTTTTAAATTTTTTGTTTTTTCTTTTTCTAATTTTTTAGTTGAATTTTTCTTCTTTCCCTTTCAACCAACATCTTATCTTATCAATTCCCTTTTTAAAATCTTTTTTAACTTTCATTTTAACAGTCATATTCTATCCCTTCATTGTATTTTACCTTATTTTTTGTATATATCTAAGTTTCTCTTTCTTTAAAATTTTGAGAGGCAATTTCTTCTAACAGACCAAAATACACTCAAAATCTAGTGTGTGGCTTTGTTTTGTTCACCAGCCTGATCATATACTTTTTTTTCCCCCTTACTTTTCCCCCTTGTTTTGGGTTTCTTCTGATTTGTTTAGTGCATATTTTTCTGGGGTCATTGTTACCCTTTTAGCATTTTGTTCTCTCATTCATCTATTCTTCTCTGGACAAAATGACAAGATGGAAAAACTCACCTCAAAAAAAGAACAAGAGGCAGTACCAACTGCCAGGGACCTAATCAACACAGACATTAGTAAGATGTTGGAAGTAGAGTTCAGAATGACGATTATAAAGATACTAGCTGGGCTTGAAAAAAGCATAGAAGATACTAGAGAATCCCTTTCTGGAGAAATTAAAGAACTAAAATCTAACCAAGTCAAAATCAAAAAGGTTATTAATGAGATACAATTAAAAAAGTGGAGGCTCTAACTGCTAGGATAAATGAGGCAGAAGAGAGAATTAATGATATAGCAGACCAAATGATGGAGAATAAAGAAGCTGAGAAAAAGAGATAAACAACTACTGGATCATGAGGGGAGATTCGAGAGATAAATGATACCATAAGACAAAACAATATTAGAATAATTGGGATCCCAGAAGAAGAAAGAGAGGGAGGGGCAGAAATTATATTGGAGCAAATTGTAGCAGAAAATTTCCCTAATTTAGGGAAGGAAACAGGCATCAAAATTCAGGAGGCTCAGAGAGCCCCCCTCAAAATCAATAAAAATAGGTCAACACCCCAACATATAATAGTAAATTTCACAAGTCTCAGAGATAAAGAGAAAATCCTGAAAGCATCTTGGGACAAAATATGTTCTACAACAGTAGAAACATTAGATTGGCAGCAGACCTATCCACAAAGAACTGGCAGGCCAGAAAGGACTGGCATGATAGAGTCAGAGCACTAAATGAGAAAAATGTGCAGCCAAGAATACTATATCCAGCTAGGCTGTCATTGGAAATGGAGAGATAAAAAGCTTCCAGGACAAACAAAAACTAAAAGAATTTGTGAACACGAAACTAGCCCTACAAGAAATATTGAAAGGGGTCCTCTAAGCAAAGAGAGAGCCTAAAAGTAACATAGACCAGAAAGGAACACAGACAATATACAGTAACATTCACCTTACAGGCAATACAATGGCACTAAATTCATATCTTTTAATAGTTACCCTGAATGTAAATGGGCTAAATGCCCCAATCAAAAGACGCAGGGTATCAGATTGGATAAAAAAACAAGACCCATCGATATGCTGTCTGCAAGAGACTCATTTTTAGACCGAAAGGCACCTCCAGATTGAAAGTGAGGGGGTGGAAAACCATTTACCATGCTAATGGACACCAAAAGAAAGCTGGGATGGCAATCCTTATATCAGACAAATTCGATTTTAAACCAAAGACTATAATAAGAGATGAGGAAGGACAGTATATCCTACTTATCCAACAAGAAGATCTAACAACTTTAAATATCTATGCCCCTAATATGGGAGCAGCCAATTATATAAGCCAATTAATAACAAAAGCAAAGAAACATATTGATGATAATACAATAATAGTAGGGGACTTTAACACCCCCCTCACTGAAATGGATAGATCATCTAAGCAAAAGATCAACAAAGAAATAAAGACTTTAAATGACACACTGGACCAAATGGACTCCACAGATATATTCAGAACATTCCATCCCAAAGCAACAGAATACACATTCTTCTCTGCTGCCCATGGAACATTCTCCAGAATAGATCACATCCTGGGTCACAAATCAGGTCTCAACTGGTACCAAAGGATTGGGATCATTCCCTTCATATTTTTGGACCACAATGCTTTGAAACTAAAATTCAGTCATAAGCGGAAAGTTGGAAAGAACTCAAATACATGGAGGCTAAAGAGCATCCTATTAGAGAATAAATGGCTCAACCAGGTAATTAAAGAAGAATTAAAAAAATTCATGGAAACAAATGAAAATGAAAACACAACTGTTCAAAATCTTTGGGATGCAGCAAAGGCTGTCCTAAGAGGAAAGTATATAGCAATACAAGCCTTTCTCAAGAAACACAAAAGGTCTCAAATACACAACCTAACCCTACACCTAAAGGAGCTGGAGAAAGAACGACAAATAAAGCCTAAACCCAGTAGGAGAAGAGAAATAATAAAGATCAGAGCAGAAATCAATGAAATAGAAACCAAAAGAACAGTAGAACAGATCAACAAAACTAGGAGCTGGTTCTTTGAAAGAATTAATAAGATTGATAAACCCCTGGCCAGACTTATCAAAAAGAAAAGAGAAAGGACCCAAATAAATAAAATCATGAATGAAAGAGGAGAGATCACAACCAACACCAAAGAAATACAAACAATTATAAGAACATTTATTAGCAACTATATGCCAGCAAATTAGATAATCTTGAAAAAATAGATGCATTCCTAGAGACATATAAACTACCAAAACTGAACCAAGAAGAAATAGAAAACCTGAACAGACCCATAACCACTAAGGAAATTGAAGCAGTAATCAAAAATCTCCCAACAAACAAGAGTCCAGGGCCAGATGGCTTCTCAGGGGAGTTCTACCACACATTTAAAGAAGAATTAATACCTATTCTCCTGAAACTGTTCCAAAAAATGGAAATGGAAGGAAAACTTCCAAACTCATTTTATGAGGCCATCATTACCTTGATCCCAAAACCAGACAAAACCCCATCAAAAAGGAGAATTACAGACCAATATCCTTGATGAACATGGAAGCAAAAATTCTCACCAAAATACTAGCCAATAGGGTCCAACAGTACATTAAAAGGATTATTCACCACGACCAAGTGGGATTTATTCCTGGGCTGCATGGTTGGTTCAACATCTGCAAATCAATCAATGTGATGCAATACATTAATAAAAGAAAGGAAAAGAATCACATATGATCCTCTCCCAGTAGATGCAGAAAAAGCATTTGACAAAGTACAGCACCCTTTCTTGATTAAAACTCTTCACAGTGTAGGGATAGAGGGTACATACCTCAATATCATAAAAGCCATCTATGAAAAACCCACAGTGAATATCATACTCAATGGGGAAAAACTGAGAGCTTTCCCCCTAAGTTCAGGAACACGGCAGGGATGTCCACTATCACCACTGCTATTCAACATATTACTAGCAGTCCTAGCCTCAGCAATCAGACAACAAAAAGAAATAAAAGGCATTCAAATTGGCAAAGAAGTCAAACTCTCACTCTTTGCAGATGATAGGATACTTTATGTGGAAAATCCAAAAGAATCCACCCCAAAACTGCTAGAACTCATGCAGGAATTCAGTCAAGTGGCAGGTTATAAAATCAATGCATAGAAATCAGCTGCATTTCTCTACACCAACAACAAGACAGAAGAAAGAGAAATTAAGGAGTCAATCCCATTTACAATTGCACCCAAAACCATAAGATACCTAGGAATAAATCTAACCAAAGAGGCAAAGAATCTGTACTCAGAAAACTATAGAATACTCATGAAAGAAATTGAGGAAGACACAAAGAAATGGAAAAACGTTCCATGCTCATGGATTGGAAGAACAAATATTGTGAAGATGTCAATGCTACCTAGAGCAATCTACACATTTAATGCAATCCCTATCAAAATACCATCAACTTTTTTCACAGAGCTGGAACAAATAATCCTAAAATTTGTATGGAACCAGAAAAGACCCCAAATAGCCAGAGGAATGTTGAAAAGGAAAAGCAAAGCTGGTGGCATCACAATTCCAGACTTCAAACTCTATTACAAAGCTGTCATCATCAAGACAGTATGGTACTGGCACAAAAACAGACACATAGATCAGTGGAACAGAATAGAGAGCCCAGAAATGGATCCTCAACTCTATGGTCAACTAATCTTCGACAAAGCAGGAAAGAACGTCCAATGGAAAAAAGACAGTCTCTTCAACAAATAGTGTTGGGAAAATTGGACAGCCACATGCAGAAGAATCAGACTGGACAATTTCCTTACAAGACACACAAAAATACACTCAAAATGAAGGAAAGACCTACATGTGAGACAGGAATCCATCAAAATCCTTGAAGAGCACACAGGCGGCAACCTCTTTGACCTCAGCCACAGCAACTTCTTCCTAGAAACATTGCCAAAGGCATGGGAAGCAAGGGCAAAAATGAACTATTGGGACTTCATCAAGATAAAAAGCTTTTGCACAGCAAAGGAAACAGTCAACAAAACCAAAAGACAACCGACAGAATGGGAAAAGATATTTGCAAATGACATATCAGATAAAGGACTAGTATCCAAAATCTATAAAGAACATATCAAACTCAGCACCCAAAGAACAAAGAATCCAATCAAGAAATGGGCAGAAGACATGAACAGACATTTTTCCAAAGAAGACATCCAAATGGCCAACAGACACATGAAACAGTGCTCAACATCACTCGGCATCAGGGAAATCCAAATCAAAACCTCAATGAGATACCACCTCACACCAGTCAGAATGGCTAAAATTAACAAGTCAAGAAACAACAGATGTTGGCGAGAATGTGGAGAAAGGGGAACCCTCTTACACTGTTGGTGGGAATGCAAGCTGGTGCAGCCACTGTGGAAAACAGTATGGAGGTTCCTCAAAAAGTTGAAAATAGAGCTACCATACGACCCCACAATGGCACTACTGGGTATTTACTGCAAGGATGGAAATGTAGTGATCCGAAGGGGTACGTGCACCCCGATGTTTATAGCAGCAATGTCCACAATAGCCAAACTATGGAAAGAGCCTAGATGTCCATTGACAGATGAATGGATAAAGAAGAGGTGGTATATATATACAATGGAATATTATGCAGCCATCAAAAAATGAAATCTTGCCATTTGCAACAATGTGGATGGAACTAGAGGGTATTATGCTAAGTGAAATAAGTCAATCAGAGAAAGCCAATTATCATATGATCTCACTGATATGAGGAATTTGAGAAACAAGACAGGATCATAGGGGAAGGGAGGGAAAAATGAAACAGCTTGAAACCAGAGAGGGAGACGAACCATAAGAGACTTAATCTCAGGAAACAAACTGAGGTTTACTGGAGTGGAGGGGGGTCAGAGGAATAGGGTGGCTGGGTGATCGACACTGGGGAGGGTATGTGCTATCATGAGTGTTGTGAATTGTGTAAGACTGATGAATCACAGACTTGTGCCCCTGAAACAAGTAATACATTATATGCTAAAAAAAAAATTAAAATGAGGTATTTTAAGTTCTAGTTACATTTAAAAAAAGGATATGGGATCCTTATATTCTTATTTTTAGCTCTTATTTCCCATCTTTGTTTTTTATTATATTTTATAATTAGATTTTCATGAGTCACTATTCCAAACATTTAATTTTTTTTACTTCTGCTGTATTTATATTTTTAAGAGCATTCTTACTCAGATTGTTCTTTAAAAAAAGAAAGATAGCATCTTGTTCTTGTTTCTTTGATGCAATATCTATTCTTATGTATGTAAAGGTAGATTAACTTTTTGGGGGCACCTGGGTGGCTCAGTTGGTTAAGTGATCCTAGGGTCCTGTGATCAAGTCCCACGTCGGGCTCCTTGCTTAGTGGGTAGTCTGCTTCTCTGCCCCTCCCCTGGCTCGTGTGCATTCTCTCTCTCTCTCTCCCTCTCTCTCTTGCCCACTGTGTCTCTCAAATAAATAAAATCTTTAAAAAAAAGAACTTTTTTGAACTTTTCTTGTGCTCCCCATATTGCCTTTCTTTCCTACAAATTTTTGTTTGTTTTGGTCTGTCTTTTATGTTGGAAAAAGTCTTTATGTCTGTACCACCTGTTTTGTCATTTAAAAGTAAGGCACTAAAAATATGTTTGGAAACTGTTTTCATGGGTTGGCTTGCTAACTGGTATATTTTGCACAGAGGGCCTTGCACTAGGAACTTAGCTGACCATTTTCTTGTTGGACCCACAAGTGTCTAAGGTTGTATAGTTTCTTTAGAGAAGAATTCTTCAGTATCTTACCTGTGGAGTATAATCCTGGTTGCCTCTGTTATTGAAGTTATATAACTGGTAGGGCAAGAGGGGCTGTCTCATCTTTCAGTACAGAGAGTTTGATTTAATCCCCTTGTTCTCATATGGTGCTTCTCTTCCATCTACTGCTATGAGTGATTCAATTTTCTACACAAGTAAGCTTTACTATTCTTTTGTGGTTTCAAAGTTTCTTATACAGACTTTTTTTTTTTTTAAAGATTTTATTTATTCACTTGAGACAGAGAGTATGAGAGACAGAGAGCACGAGTGGGAAGAGGGTCAGAGGGAGAAGCAGACTCCCTGCCGAGCAGGGAGCCCGATGCGGGACTCGATCCCGGGACTCCAGGATCATGACCTGAGCCGAAGGCAGTTGCTTAACCAACTGAGCCACCCAGGCGCCCTCCTATACAGACTTTTACCACCCCCTACCCCCACCCCCACTTGAAGCCTATGCCTCCCTCCAAATTCACTGACCTGGCATCTTCAGTCCTTGAGCCTTTTCAGAGTTTCGGGATGTGAGTTGGCCCACCTGCATTAGCACTTACAACGCTACGCTACAAGCCTTTAGTCTTCAGGGGTTTTTTTTCTTCAGTTTTGCTAATTCCTTCCTGTGCTTTTCATCTTTCAAGAATTTATTGATATCTCTTATCTGCTGTTGTCTCTTCCAGCCATTCCTTTTGCCCAGGTAGGTTTAAAGCACATTTCCTTATTCCCATTTTAGTGAGATTTAAGACCAAACAGATACAATCATCTGTTATTTGCCCTGTTTTCAGTTATTCCTTGAAGGTTTAACACAGCCAAGAAAATAATTTAAAATACTTTGTTAATAAATTTAATTTTACGGGGCCCCTGGGTGGCTCAGTCGGATAAGCATCTGCCTTTGGTTCAGGTCATTGTCCCAGGGTCCTGGGATCAAGTCCCATGTGGAGCTCCCTGCTCAGTGGGGAGTCTACTTCTCTCTCTCCCTTTGCCCCTTCCACTGCTCATGTGCATGAGCACTCTCTCTCTTAAATAAATAAATAAATAAATAAATAAATAAATAAATAAATAAATAAATAAA